>NW_015387798.1:59710-60743 GCF_001527695.2 Protobothrops mucrosquamatus | reverse complement strand
ATGAGCCCCTATCCAATTTGTTCTCCCCCTCCACTATTTCGGGTGATATGGCTGAGGCCCTAAAATCTGAGGAGCGCAGATCGGAGATGGCCTTTAGGAGGTCACACCAGGCGGCAGCGTGGTCTATCAAAGCAGCCACCTCGGCCTCATTTTTCTCGAGGTCCACCCTAATCTGGCTCCGTCAGTTACAGGCCAGGACCCCTCCGGAGGATGTCCGCATGCACCAGGACTTGAGCAAGTTGGTGGCTGCGACGGAATACGCCTCCGATGCGTCCTTGCATGCTGCCCGGTTTTCTTCTAGAACCTTGGCATCTAATGTGACTTCTCGTCGCCTGTTATGGTTAAGAAACTGGCAGGCAGATGCCAAGGCAAAATGGCGTTTGGCAGCAGCCCCTTACCAAGGTAGTAAGTTGTTTGGGGACGCCTTATCACCCTTCCTATCCGAAAACAAGAATAAGAAAAAGATCTTGGCACATATTACCAAACGATCGGACAGGCGTCCTACATACAATCGTAGACAGTCCTTTCGTCCAGCTTCCACCCCCCAGAACATACAGCCGGCCCGGACCTTCACTCCCAGGCAGGACCGCCAGGCGGATAGGCCAGCCCAGCGACCTAGGCAGCAATTCCAATCTAAATGGCTCTTTCGAGGCGGGGGTCGTCCCTTCCGTAGGAAGTGACCCTCGGCGGGATCTTCCCATAGGGGAATGGTTGTCCCTCTTCCTCGCTCAATGGGAGGCGACCACCATGGACGCCTGGGTCCTGGACACCATCAGACACGGCCTCTCCCTGGAATTTATTTCCAGTCCTCCAAGACGGTTCATTGCTTGCCCGCACCCAAGAAAATCCCTTCGCAGGAATCTCATGCAGGAGGCCATCAGGCACCTGTTAGACATCAAGGCCATAGAGCGCGTGCCTACGGCACAACAGGGACTAGGATTCTACTCCATCCTCTTTGTGGTTCCAAAAACATCAGGAGGATGGAGGGCAATCTTAGACCTAAAACGCCTGAACCTTTATTTGGCATACCGAA
>NW_015387798.1:9080-57664 GCF_001527695.2 Protobothrops mucrosquamatus | reverse complement strand
TTGGACAGGTACGCTTCTGCGGAGGCATCCTTTGGCAGAAGGGTTCTTCAACAAGTGGTGCCTCACGACCCAGTTCCAAACTTGCACGCTTCCCTCCCGTAAGGACAATGAGCTTTGGTATGTCCCTATCGTGGATTATCCATCTCCAGTGCTGTAGAAGGGGCGTTGTCTTACCTGAACGCCGTTTCTCAGCACGGAGGTGGATAATCCACCCCCACCCGAGTAGGTCCTTAGGCCTATGGGTTAGTCTGTGAGCCAATACGTCATGCTGTCAGCCAGTGCTGCGTCCTCGTCAAAAACTGGGGGAAGATAGGCCCAGGACAGGCGTGGCAAGTTTGGCTGACTTGATCTGATTGGGCAGGAGGATTAAGTTAACCCTATCGTGGATTATCCACCTCCGTGCTGAGAAACGGCGTTCAGGTAAGACAACGCCCCTTTTCAACATTTTACTGAATCTTAGATTTTGGTACCTAGACCGAAATAGGCAGTTGGGTGACCTCTTGCCCCTGTTAATGGTTGTCCTAGCTAGGGTTCGTTGAAGATGAAGCCTTAAATATTTGGAAGAAACCAAGTTGTCTATTCCTGGTCTGCTATGATTGATATCAGCAGACCTGAGGTAGATTGTAGCTATTCCTGTTTTAATGTGATTAAGAGTATTAGGAATATATACTGTCAATTTTGCCACTTTCTCCAATTTTGCTCTCCCGAATTGAAATCATTGACAAAGTTAATCTTTTCCAGTGTTGTGCCAAATTTGTTTTTGTAGCTGTCCACATGTAGGTTAGTAAATTAGGGGAGACATGATAGCAGTATTCCAATATTTGAGGGGCTGCCACAAAGAAGAGGGGGTCACGTTATTCACCAAAACACCAGAGGGCAGGACGAGAAACAATGGTTGGAAACTGATCAAAGAGAGAAGCAACCTGGAATTAAGGAGAAACTTCCTGACAGTGAGGACAATTAACCAGTGGAACAGCTTGCCTCCAGAAATCGTGGGCGCTCCATCACTGGAGATTTTTAAGAAGAGAGTAGACATTCACCTGACTGAGATGGTATAGGTCAGTGGTGGCGAACCTATGGCACGCGTGCCAGAGGCGGCACTCAGAGCCCTCTCTGTTGGCACGCGCCACCGCCACCAGCAGCAGGTGCCTCAGGCCCCCGCTGCCGCCCAGAGCAAGAGCCCCGCTCAGCACAAAGGAGGTGAAGCTGCCGACTAGCAAGCTCGAGTAGAGGTGGTAGAGCAGAGGTCACCAACCATTGTTGATTGGTGGACTGGAAGAAAAGGGAGGGGAAAGCATTTTACATGCAGGCGTGCACGGGGCCGCGAGCACACACGTGCTGCAAATGGGGTGAGGCTAGTGATACTCACTAGCCCTGCCCCGTTCTTGCATGGTGCAGCACCTTGTATCTGCACCCCATGGCACAGCCGTTTTTGTGCCGTGCAGCACGGTGACCCATTTTTGCGCCCCCGGGTTTTGCATGCCAGAGGTGGCACTCAGAGGCGCCTCCCTGCCCCCCCATGAGGGCACCACAATGCTGATGCGGCCCTGGCACTTTGCGATAAATAAGTGGGTTTTGGGTTGCGGTTTGGGCACCCAGTCTCTAAAAGGTTCGCCATCACTGGTATAGGTTCTCCTGCTTGAGCAGGGGGCTGGACTAGAAGACCTCCAAGGTCCCTTCCAGCTCTATTCTATTCTGTTATCTTCTGTTCCGTTCCATTCCATTACATATTATGATATTTCTTGTGAGATCACTTTTTATATTTCCAGCAATTTTTAAATATATCACCTTGGTAATTCCCTATCTTTATTGCACAGTTCTTGCTATGTGTTTAGCCTGTTTCTTGAGTCTGGAGGCATATGTGATGAAATATTTCTTAAGATTGTTCCTGAAGTAAAATGCATTTGATGTTGAAGCTTATGGTGAAGTCATCCAATTTCTTCTTGTTTTTAAAAGATTTCATATTTTTTATCAAAGTTCGTTTTATATGTCCTTTCAAATTTTTTTCTTCATTTCCTTATACAGGTAATCCCCAAGTTACGAGTGTTCACTTAACGCTCGTTCAAAGTTATATGATGAGCGCCCCCTAGTGCTTACGAGCAAGACCTGAAATTACGAATGTTGCCCACCACAGCAGTCGTTCACCCTTACGAGCAACTGCAGTGGCACTGCAACATTCACCCTGGTTATTCCATCTCTCCCCACCTCTGCCCCGGGTCTTCCTAGGCACCAGGCCTTTAATATACACCCTGCGAAAATCAAGATCCTTCGCTTTCTTAGCTGCTCCAGGCCTTCAGTGTGTTCGCAGAGAATGGAGGCTTAAAGTATCACAAGATCACACGAGATCAGCAGGGTGAGATCTCACGCTGCTGATCTCGTGTGATCTCATGGTACTTTAGGCCTCTGTTCTCTTCAACAGAGAACAGAACCTAAGCTGGTGGACGATTCCACATGCCTCCGGAGGCTGGATTGGGGCATCGGAGGCATTTTCCAGGCCACTGCTGCCCGGATCTGAGACCAGGAGACGCTTCCGCGGCATTCCCGTGACCCAATCCGGGCTCCGGAGGCCTTTTCCAGGCTGCTGCCGCCTGGATCTGAGGTTGGAGGACCCTTCCACGGCATTCCCACGGCCTGATGCAGGCTCCGGAGGCCCTTTTCAGGCCGCTGCCACATGGAAACGGGCCACCAGAGGGCTACATAAGTATCCCCCAGCCTCAGATCCAGGCGGCAGCGGCCTGAAAAAGGCCTCCAGAGCCCGGATTGGGCCGTGGGGGGGATGCAGAAGCATATCCCAGCTTCAGATCTGGGTGGCAGCAGGAACCGCGGCAGATCTGGGTGGCAGCAGGATCTTTTTAGATGAGTCAGGCGTGGCAGGAAGCGAGGGGGAAGCATGAGATATCTTAGTGGGTGGGGGAGGCCTTGGGGGCCTGTTCCATCACTAGGCTCTCCATGGCCTTCCCCACACTGAGATACCTCTTGTGCGGTTAACAAGCTGAGTGCGTCTTAAAGAGCAAGGGGGTGATCTCGTTCAAGGTATGAGATTCACTCTATGAGTTTTCGAGTTACGAGTGGAATGGGCAGGCTCCATTACACTCGTAACTCGAGGACTACCTGTACAATAGGTACCTATGAAATCCTTTAGCTATACCAGCTCCTACTATAATTGATGTCCTACTCTTTAGGGATTTTATACATTCTGTTAAAAGACAGATGTAATATCATTTATGATTAGGAAATGCAAAACCATATTTTTCTTCTACATCTGGCAGAATTCTGTTTAGTACAGATGCTCTTGGAAAACACTAGATTTTATATCCTAAATCTCCACTGAGGTTTAGTGATAGGGGAAAAAAGAGATAGTGCAATGTTTCTTTTAGATTGAAGAAAAAAATTAGGTCAGCCTTTGATGGATAATTTGATAGAATGGTTGCATTTTTATATTGTACGTATTCTGATACTCATTCTTATTGGATATTTCCGCTGTAGTTGCTGATAAAGGTGTATAAATAACAATAATACACTTTATATGCTGACCTTGTAGGACGTTCATATGCTTAAGAGTATGCAGTTGTTTGCTCTGTATACTAAAGAAGAAGCTGGACTGCAAACCAATTCACTTAAGATCTTTTGCTTGGAAAAAATCTCAGTAGGTACATCTTGGAGACACTGAAGTGGTAGAGATTTATGTATCTTGACCAATAATACTCATGATATGTTCTCTTGGCTCATTTTCTGGGTAAAATAATAGTTATTAAACTCATCTGCTTTTCCTGGGTACTTATGTCTCATTCAAATGTATTTGCAGCTGTTATCTAAAGAGTTATTACATACAAATATAAAATCCTTAAAATAAGAACATCTTTCAGTGAGAATCTGTTAGCCTAGACTTAAAAAGATCAGTTATTTAAAGGAAAAGACAAGAGAGTACATATTCACTTTATATTATAAAAATAATTAGAATACATAAAACCAGAGCAAGTTAAGTGAGTCTAGCTGGTATCTTTTAGATTGCCAAGGCTAAACAGATCTCTGACTTTAGAGTGGATCAGAGAAGTGTGTGCTTGTGTACGTGTGCGATTTTATATAAAGACAAATCCAAAGAAAGGAAGGAAGGAAAAGAAACTAAAGTTATGATATATATTAACTTCTGACCCATCTTTTCAGCAGATAATCAAAAAATCTTACAATACCCCATTCCTCTTAGATGTTATACTGTAAGTCCGTTCAGCCCCTCACTTAATCCATCTCTTTTAAAATCTTTGAACTCATAAATCATTGTTTCTTTCTTTCATTCTGTTCTGATTTATTGTCCATAAGTCCCAGTAAAAAAAATTTTTTTGTTTCTTCACAATATTTATCTTAAGTTCCAACACAGTGTAAATTTAATACCAATTACCCACATTCTCTCCCAAGTACCCATCTATATATTATATCCAAAATTAATAGTTCATATTGTTATTACAATGTTTAACGTGTTCTCTTCTGTTGTAAATCTTAATAAAGGTTTATACCCTTTTGCTATTACTTGTTCTTTGTACATAATTCAATTTCAAATTCCAATTTGTGTTTTTCAGTTGCATTTATCTTTTTATCCATATTAAACCTTTCTCATTGTTAAACATTATATTCTTCTGAAGTCAATTGTTCTCTTGACTTCATTAATAAGTCTTGGCATGTTAGCCATTTTTTCCTATCAGCTGTTTCTCTCCTATAAAATGGTGAGAATTGTCTTGTTTTCAAACATCAACCTTTTAATGTAATTAAAAGGACATTTTCTTATTATATAATGACACTAGTTTTTGTAACTTTAATAGTTTATAACAGATTTTTGTCAACAAGTTCTTTTCACTGATTACAGAGGATCTTAAGATAAATATGTTTTACTCCATATGAATGCAACTAACTAGTTGCTAAATATTTCCTAATTGTTAAATGAACTGAAATTACTTTTGAATTTTTCAACCAAATTGGTTTTCTTTCTATTAGGAGAAGATAATACCATGAAAGCAGAGTCTGTTGGTTTTCTCTTGAAATTTAATCCTATTTTCTTCTGGCAACATTTCAATGAATAAAGCTCATGCAGCTTTTTTTTCTAAGGATAAGGAAAATAACTGGAGTGCTATTGCTTGTCTGTTTTTGCTTTTTCTATTTTGTGACATTGAGGTTTTGAATTGGCTGTAATTGCTGAATCATTGATTTGCCAGCTTGCTTAGGTAAGCTGTCTCTATACTCTCAATGAGAAGAATGCATGGATGTTTTTCAATATATAAAACTATAAATATATTACTAATCATTAATCCTTCCTCTACCAACTTTTTGCCTATTAGTCATTTCATTAAGCTACAGATGAGGAAGAGATCAAACCACTCTGACTGCTCTGCTGTCAGATTAATTCTATTTACAGTTGTTCTGCCTCTCTCTTTGCCTAAATTTCCTTACATGAGGACTACATAAGTGGCCATAAACATTCCCTTGGACTTTCTAGTTACATAATTATCATTTTGTTGTAAAAGTTTAAAAATATAAAGTTGGAATGTCAGCAACATTTTCACACTCAAGAATAATTATTGGCTCCAAAATGGTTCAGTAACCTTAACAAAATTAATAGTTAATGATTACAGACCAACTTGAAAGAATACTAATCATCGCAGAAACAAAGACAAAGGTTAATAAGTGGATAGAAAACATCCATTCAGAAAGTTGAACTTGGCAGGGAACATTCTGCCATATAATTGCTTAAGGTTACCTCCTCCACTACAGCCATTGAGAAGTATAAAGACCTTTCTCTCAGGGATAAATATTTTGTGAGGAAATCCATGAGTACTGTGTTATCAGTCAAAAAAAAAAAAGTTGTGATCCATTGCTTTGAACTATTTTCATTCCAGCTGGTTGGAGTACAGGCCATCGTTACTTACATTTAGAGACAGCTTTAGAGGCAGATATACTTTTTGTCCAGTTTTCTTTCTATTATATCTTTAATATAATAAACTAGCAGGTAAGTTCCATTTTTACTGATCTCCATCGGCTCATCTGAATAATGGAGTGGAGAGTGGAGCGGAGCAGAGCAGAGTAGAACAGACTCTCATTTAGTGACCACGTGCAGTTGTCATGAGAAACTAACTTTGCTACCAGTCCTTGTATTTACAACATTCACAAGTCTGTAAAGCAAAGGAAATCTGAAATAAGATCATAAAATTGTGATATTTTCCTTAACTACACTGCTTAATGACTAGGTTGTTGGTCCCAATTGTGGTCATTAAACAAGGACTAACTCTAGTACTAAATGACAGATATCTATATGTTTAACCTGTGATTTTGTCTTCCTGACTGAATTGCTTTTGGTATGTATTTTTTTCTTCTGGATTCATTGTTGAGTCACTGACACTACGTTAGTGCCCATGATGTGGCTAGATATTTCCTTAGTCTATTCCATGCTTGACTTGTCCAAATTAATGACTCTTTTCATTATTCCTTGTGCTAATTATAGTTAGTCTGGATTTTATCAGACTGATTTTTATTTATCTGCTCTGTGATAATATGAGTATTGGTTAGAGAATTTGTAACAACATCCATTAGACATCAGTCAGCAGAGATCAATCAGCTTTCACAAATGAAATCTGCCCACCCATGTTATAAAATTTGAAATTGAGTGAAAGACGGTTCTTACTATTAGGATATAAAAAAAATGTGCCTCAGTCTTGCAAATGTGAATTTATTTATGGATTGGTAATTTTACTTAGACACTCCATGCAAACAGAGAATGCTCTCAGTGTTCTTTATAGCTAGAAAAAATAAAGTATGATGCATAAAAAGGAAATATAAAGTTATAGTTTATGGAAGGTAAATAAAAACATGTATCTTTTTAGTGCACAAATGGAAAAAAATTTCATCCTAATTTCTGAATTTATGCATGAACTTCTTTTAATTTAAGGGATGTATGAAAAGCCATTCTCCATGTAGCATTGAATTCTACTCGCAATTAAGCCCACCTGATAAAATTAATAGCATGAGATCATGGGAATTGTACATGCTAATAGTAATAACACTATAAACTAATTTTGTGAATATAATAATAGTAGTAGTAGTAGTAGTAGTAGTAGTAGTAGTAGTAGTAATAATAATAATAATAATAATAATAATAATAATAATAATAATAATAATAATAATAATAATAATAATAATAAAGTTGGAAGGGACCTTAGAGGTCATCTAGTCCAACCGCCTGCTCAGGCAGGAAACCCTATACCATTTCAGACAAATGGCTGTCCAGTCTCTTCTTAAAAACTTCCAGTGTTGGAGCATTCACCGCTTCTGGAGACAGGTTGTTCCACTGGTTAATTGTTCTAACTGTCAGGAAGTTTCTCCTTAGTTCTAGGTTGCTTCTCTCCTTGATTAGTTTCCATCCATTGCTTCTTCTCCTGCCCTCAGGTGCTTTGGAGAATAGCTTGACTCCCTCTTCTTTGTGGCAGCCCCTGAGATATTAGAACACTGCTATCATGTCCCCCCTCGTCCTTCTCTTCATTAAACTAGACATACCCAATTCCAGCAGCCGTTCCTTATATGCTTTAGCCTCCAGTCCCCTAATCTTTATAGTTATATCATTCTCATCATTCTCAAAAATACTAGTTGGTGATTAATTGTCACGTCAAACTGTCATATAGGGCTGTGCTTAGCTCCAAATTCATTTTCAAAGCTCTCTTTAGAAATCATGGGCTTATAAATATAGCATACTGTAATCTGCAACTCTTTAAAGCAATTCTGTCTTTTCCTGGTATCACAAGATTGTCCTCCAACTGTCTTTAAACCCTAGAAAAGCTTATTTTATAGATAATTAATTGATTGTTTATGGTTTATATTTACTTTAAAATACTGTACTGGGGGCAGTACTATAAAAAGAAAATAATTGCCCTTTAATTTCAAGGTAGGGCTTAAAAGGGTGCCTAAATGAGATTTGGGGTTTATTTAAAAACTATTCAAATTGTGACAGTACTAGTTAGTATTACCAGTATTAATCTGGTAGGTTATATATATGCCACTTCTATGCTTAAGACTTATACACAAAATACCCATGTAGGGATGGGACGAGTTAAAGTGCTTGTATTTGTATGTGAGAAATGCAGTTTATGACCTTAAAGATATTTAAAACATTCACATTTAAATATTTTAAACATGTACATATCTTATATTTATCTCCAAAATAGCGTATTGATAGATTTACATAACCTATTAGGAAAAACATCATTGATATGGTTAATAAATAATGAATAGATTAAAATTCATCTATTTTTCATTGTCAGGCCTTTTGGAGTTCTTTGATGGTGTGTTATTTTTTTAGCATGTTTGCACCTTTTAAATATCACTGAAGTTATGTTTAAATACTGATAGGTGTATTTAAATTTTCCAAAGTTTTTCAACAAAGTTACTTGAATAATTTCTTATGATGTATCAATATCTGTGCCTTAGATATAAGAAGATGCCATACCTAGAAAGACTGCCAATGTGGAACAGAGGAAATAGTATCAATAGACTCATCACTAAAGATGATCAAATGGATCATTTTGTTTCCCTTTGGACAGAAAGTCCATGGTTCTTGATCTAAGTCTTGATTTTTAAGACTTAGAATATAGCCATGCAGGATTGATTTCTAAAACTTAGAATGCAGCTATGCAGGATGTATTAATTTTTAACCCTGGAACAGTTAGTATGCCAGAGATCCGTTTTGGACAATACTTAGAAAATACCATTTTTTTCTATCCCAAATAGGATCCATTACCCTGGCCCAATATTATAATATGTCTTTCTCCCATTATATTTTGAAATGTTGCAACATGAATTTGCCCATGTCCCCTAGAGAAAATACAAACATATTATATTTTCTTGCAATGCCGTTTTTACATGAGATGGCATATTGAATTAATAACCTTCATCTGATTCAAAGTCTTGCAAGGATTAGATGAGGAGATCACTTGCTTCCTTTTAGCTGACAGCTCAGGAAATATTTATAGAAAGACTGCCAAATTTCTTGCTGTGTTGCTGCAAGATGATTAATTGTCTAACGGCCCTGATTTTTTTTCCTATTACTTTCTAAAATGCTTTTTGTTTATTCTTCTGCCTTGTCACATATGTGGTATCTTAGTTTTGCTTTGTATGCTTTGCCCTTTAATTATAAATGTAATAAAAATAATTTTAATATTAATGATTCATTATTTTCTTGTTTTCTACTATGTTTTAAGACGGCTATTTTGGACTACTATACTGTAATATGGTTGACATTTTGGTTTTTGATGCCAAATAAACATTAACTAACATTTATAAGTTTTGTTCCCAGATGCATCTTTTTATTACTCTGCATAATTTTGATAGGCTGTCCGCTAACTTCCCACAAGTGGGGTTCATATTAAATTAGATTATTGGAAAAATAAAAAACAATATATTATTTCCTTAAACCAGCAAATCGGTACTGTCAATTATTTGTGACCTTGACTCTTAATTTGAAGCTGGACCATGACAGCAGCTTGATAAATTAAAATGCTATGCACACATATAATATACATTATTTGAAAATTTCTATATCTTGTGTTCTGTTTTCTTAGATGCTGTTTTCTGTGAAAATACATTCTGCAAATTATTAGAATTAAGTATGGAGAGCTCCCAGATTTTCTATGATTAGTGTTTTTGCTTATGATGAAAATAAAATTCCCATGCCACGAACGTTGTGAACAGTTAAAAGTGATAGGATTCCACTATGTTTATCAAATATCTACAATAAGCAGTTCATAGGGATCCATCAACAAATTCTCATTATGTACAAAAGACAATGGAATAGTGTCATATGCTTGGTATCTTCAACATGATGCTTAAAGATAATATCTGGCACCTATATCCATTAATGCTTATATGCACTTCCTTTGGTGTTCATCTATCTCAGTTGTTATTTTTGTTTTTAATTGGAGTGTGTATGTGGGCAAAAGTAAACCTTAATATTTCCAAATTGTTCACCAGTGAGCAACCCTTCCATATGCCATGTGGCCAATGACATGTATTTTGAACCGGCCTCCTTACTGGGTTAAAAACAGTTGAGGTGGCATTAAAGATTTGGTTAGGTGGCACAAAATATTTGAAATAAGGTTTTGTTTTATTTTTTACAAGCAAATTGCCCCTCCTCAAAGCCACATCCTCTGGAAGAATTTGGCAGAAGTGCTGGCTGTCCATGCATGCACAAACAGTGCCTCTGAAGCGGCCAACGGCCATGATTGCTTTAAGGATTAGAGAAGTGCTTTTCTCACAAAGCATGCTTTGAGAAGCTTCTTGTTCAAATGCTTTAGGCAACCCTGATATTTAGTACTCTAGGTATATCAATCTTAATGCTCAAACTTTATTTACTTTAAAAAAAAATCTAAGACAGAACAACCACAATAAATTCCCAAATGAAGGCAACCACAAATATTTTCCATAGAGATTAGAATTCCATTTTTAATAATTTTAAACAACCTCTGAGCTTTCTCAGTGGTCTAAACTCTAAAGAGCAGACTCTTTAACTCTTTGACTTATCTTCAGATTAAACGCATTATTTCCGTCCATTCAGCTCTCTTAATCCCACAGACCAATTTTAGAGAGTCCAAAGTTGGTTGCAAGGAAATGGGAAACACCGACTGTTAGCATTTCAAAATAGGAAACTCCTGTCATTTATTTCTCCTATTAGCCTAGGTCCTGAGTGATTTTCAGTGCTGACAGTATAATATAAACTTTTCTCTCCCTTTGTCTCATACAATAAAATATCGTCCCTTGTTGAAGTAACTGGGTACAGGTTAACAGAACTTATGGCTCCATAATAATGTATCCATAAATGTATCCTGAACTCTTTAATCAAGTTATTTTTACAATAAGGTTACCACTTATTGGCATCTGAGCTGCCAAAATTCGGACAACCAATAGGTGATAGCTAGTAACTCTTTATTGGAAGGAGATAAGAAACCTGCTTGCAGATAATGTAGGTGAACTGAGAATGTTAATTGTATTACAATGCATGTTTTAGTTTTAAATATAAGAATGTTTCTAATATTTTACACTCACATTATTGTTGCTTACTATGTATTACTTTTTATTTATTGTATTTTATATTCTACATTATATTTTCATAACATATTTTCACTATTACTAAAATGACTGCAATTCTTATTTATTTATCTATCCATGTATCCATCCAATTTCGAGGCCACCTGATTCTTTAGCAGTTAGCGGCAGCTTACAAGTAAAAATCAAAACTGTATATTTAAAAAAGATTATAGCTAACCAGAAGAGCAATATAGCCAGCTATAAGCATAAATTTAACTGGATGAACTTAATGGACATTAGATGGAAATACTCCAGAAGCAATTGTTTCTTGAGGGAAGGCACAACTCAGTCTTCTTCAAGAGTGAGGGAATTTCCTCCCCTTTTTCAAGGAAACCAATGCCATCATATGAAACCAATTACAGAGCATTTTTAACTTACAGCCTTCCACTTTCTAGTCCAGCATCTTAACCACAACACCAAGTTGTCTCTCCGTGTTGTATTATATAAGTGGACAGAATTTCACCAGACACCTCACTTTTGTAACTAAAGTTACATTGAAGGCAACTGGAATTCATGGACATTCACAGAATTATGAAACCGGAGTCACAAAATATCTGAGAAGTCAAGTTAGAAAGATTCTTTTTGTAAAATGGGCGCAGCCTTCCTGCTGCAAGCAGTCATCCTCACAATATTGGAGGATAATTGCAACAGAGGACAACAAAAGTCATTAATTTTAATTTCCAGAAGCCATCAGCAACATGTGTGGAACCATTCCAAATCTGCTTTTGTAAAATGGTCAATTAATGTAAGTGAATTGCAGTTCCATGGCTGACTTGGTTAGAGACAAAATAGGTGTTCTGTTCTATAGCAGTTTAAAGGGAGATAAGAAACTGCCATGTAGGGATGATACTGAATCTACTCCCTTTGCAGTGCATGCAGACTACTGTAGTTTTTTAAAGTAGTCATATTAAATTGAAATGCATTTTAATATAATACACAGTTTGACCTTCAGGCTAGCTTGTCACAAAAGTAACTTAATATTGAGCCTGTCTTTTCCCAAAGTAGCTTGCATGAGTCTTTTGTTGCTGTTGTTGCTCTTTCAATCTTTCAAGTAGATCAAGTTGTACTTAAAATTCCTCCACGTTGCTGAAATTTCCCATCAACCATCTGCATTCCAGTGAAATACCATTTTGCTAAAGCTAATAAGTACTTGTCCAATAATTTCAGTCAAGGTGAATTGCTCAGTTATTAGTAAGATTAGATGAACTAATTATACTGGTAAAATGTATATATTTTTGCATGTGCATTTTTTAATTTTAAAAACATCCATATTTGCTCTAAGGGTGATTAATAAGTGTTCTAAAAGAAAAATGTGTGAAGTTAGGATTTCCCTTTCCTAGTTTTCTTATTTTATGACTTACATTCACATTCTTATCCCATCCTTCCTGTTTCTGTGGATTTTACTTCTGTAGATTACAGAAGAGAGAGGAGTTTTTATGACAGGAGAACATGTTTCCCTGTGTCAGAGATGTTTCTGTGAGAGAAAAAAATGTTTACTACAAAGTACTTGTAAATGGTAGGTCCATTAATTTTACATGTAGGATACATTATTTTACAGGCAAATGCTTTTAATCAGCATTTATTTATTCAGTTAATGTTCTTGCTGCTCTGGTCTTGTTCGTTTTGTTTGTACATCGATACAGACCATACACATCTGTCATATGTGAAGCCAGTTGAAAATCCGAATGAAGCCATTGAGGTTCTTTCCCAATGTTTGGAAGCTGAGAGGATCCGAAGGGGAAAGAACAAGTTGTAGTTCTACTCTGCCAAGCCCAGAATGGGACAATTTGCCAGGGCCAAGTTACTGCAGCCATCTCACCAAGTCCAGCTCTCCACGGCCAACTTACGGCCATCTTGTCATGGCCAACTCACTACAAGAGAACTCACCATGGCCAATGCACTCTATTCAACCCTTCAACTGTCCAGAAGATTCCATTGGTCCAGAATGTAGCTCTGCAGGTAGTTATGAGAGCAGCTCATTGTGCCCATGTGACTCCAGTATTCCACAAGCTATATTGGCTCCCAACAGATGTTCAGGTGCAATTCAAGTTCCTGGTTATTGCCTTTAAAGCTTTACATAGCATAGGACCGAGCTACTTGCAGGACTGCCTGCTCCAATCAACCTCTGCCTGCCCCATGCCTTCCCGTACTGACAGCATGCTCCAGTTTTCCTCACTTTAATATTGCCATCTTGTGAGACCTACAGTAGAATGCATTCCTTATCAGTGGCTGCCCCTGTACTCCTGAATGGTTTCCTCCCTCGCAAAAAAACCCACAAAAAAACAGGGTTCGCTTACCTTTAAAAAAGCAATTGAGANTTCTGTTGTACTCTTCCCAGAGTAACCCTGTTCATATGTTGGGTGTTTTGCTGTTGTTTCTGACTATTTTTCCTTTGGGAGGGACACATTTTGTTAAATTCATTTTCTTTTTAGTATTATTTATTTGGTATCTATTTCTCTGTTTCATTTCCATAGCAATTAGTGCTGTGACTTTGAAATGTTATGAAGCAGAACAAATTTGTTATTTTCTGTGGGACTCAAGTTATTAATTTCTTCATATTCCAGCCACGCTAACCATTTTAACCTTATCATAAGCTCCATCAGCAGCTGTTTGTTTTATTGTCCAAAGTAGTTAGATATTTCAAGATGCCTGAAATTACTGGCATTATCTTTCTAAGATAGGGTTTTCTGCTTCTTTCTTTTTTCTTTTTTTTTTCTTTTAAAAAGTACAAAAATTCTTCTGAGATGTTTCAGACAAATTTAATGATGCACTACTTAATTCAAAATCCTATGTTAATGTGTCGAAGGAAATGAGAGATAACAAAATAACAGAGTTAGAAGGGACCTTGGAGGTCTTCTAGTCCAACCAACTGCTCAGGCAGGAAACCCTATACTGTTTCAGACAAATGGTTGCCCAGTCTCTTCTTAAAAACCTCCAATGTTGGAGCATTCCAAATAATGCAATTGTTCAGAAGACGTAAGTGTAGAAATTAGACCAAGGGTGTCAAACTGCCAGCCTGCGGGCCGGACGCATCATCCGGAAGCCACGCCACATGACGTCGCGAGTTTGACATGTCTGAATTAGATGATTAGAGGTTAATGGACTTGATCTTTTAAGCTTGTTTTGCTCAGATATGAATAGGCTTTTAAGGAATATTTCCATTACTTTGTTTATTTGTTTTTTGTGTTTTTGGTCTATGACTCTACATTCTAAATAAAATAAATAAGTTAGGTGTGGCAGAATTTATGTTTAATGACTGATATCTAGCCATTTTTCTTGATTGGGGAGTAGTTTTTTAGTACATTAGATACATCATCACCGCTTCTACAAATACTTGGAATAAACTAAGCAATATCCAGAAAAAAACAGTGAATTTTTGGTATAGATTTTAAGTACCCGCAAAAAAGTTTAAAAGAAACTATTCTGTAGAATCCTGTAGCAACTAAAAATGCTTATGGGACTTTTATTTATAGCTGCATGAGTAGAGTAAGAGTTACCTGCCTTTATTTATATGTCAGTGTGATAAAGAAAAAATAGGATGGAGAAAGGGTGAGGGAAAGGATTAGCTACACTGAAAAAAGGAAAAATAAAATAAATTTATTAAAATAAATAAATAAATAAGATAGAAAACAGGATGAACCTGAACAAGAAAGGAGGAATCAAAGCACATTTATTGATTTTTTTATTGTTTTTGTACTTTTTATGTATTTTGTTATATGATTGTTATTATATTGTTATTATCATATTACGAATAATTAATGTATTGGATTATTCTGTAAGTTGCCAGGAATTTGATTGTGACAAGTAACAAGCATCATAAATAAAGCCCTAAGAAAGCATAAAAATCAGAGTACAAAAGTGTGCATTCAGATTTCTCAAAAGATGCTAGGATTCTACACTTTTGTTTCCCAAAGTCGCCAAGCTTGATGCCACGTTTAATGTCACTTCATTTAAAGGACGACATGGGAAGCTGTTTATATTTCTTCTGTATAGCAACTTAGGCATGTGTTCTGCTTTGCAAGTACACTTTTATAGAAAACTTGATTAGGCAATTATTGAAAAGTTGCCTAATGCCAGAGTAATGGAGTGAAAGGTTTAACCGATCAAACAGGTTCTACTGTTCAGTGAAATAGTTCATCACTGAAAAAGTTTTAAACTGAGTGTGCTTTATTTTAAATCAAGGGTACACTGCACTGCTATGGAGCAAGAGAGATTAGAAAATGGTCCAAAGCAAAATGTAAGAATATTTTGCCAACTGGTATGAACACATGGCCGCTAATCATTATTAAAAGGTTAATCCACAATTTAATGTTATTTGTTTTTCTAAAATGCTTCTTTCATAAAGACCCAATTAATTCTACAAGCATAGAGTAGAGTTCTTTTTAACATCTGCTTCATATGTCAAGATTTAGTATGCAAAACTAGGGCACCATAACCATTAATTTCTCTGAATTTTGCATTCCTGCTTTTTTTTTTCATTTTACCAAAATACTCATTGCAAGGGAAAGTGAGAGCTCTAATTAGTTTGCCCAAAAGAAGACATTAAGACTTTATAAGGGAGAAGCATTCTTTTCTTGTTGGTAAATCCTACTCTATTGCCTTTGCCAGGCTCCATTAGTGCAGTTGAAAGAGCTAACTGAATTGAGAAAGAGTTGAAGGGAGGGCAAAGGAAGCATGAAGAAGTATTGGGTCAAAATAGTATTAACTTCCCTGTCCCTTCAAATAATATCCTAGAATTTGATTTCTTTTCATTTTTTTGTCCCTTTTCACAAAATTGTTCGACTTTAACAAGATACTTCTATTATTTCCTATTCAATATAGGAATATCATCCAGGTCATTTTTGGGGTTTGTTATTTGTATATTCCTTTTAACTAATAAGACATCAGTTGGTTTCATTTGTATGTCCAGCATAGCATCTTCATCATTTTTAATTCTACTTTCAAATCAGGCTCAGACTTATTTATCAGATTGTTATTAGATTTTTATCCTGCCTTTATTTATAAATAATTCAAGGCAGCAAACATGCATAATACTCTTCTGTCCTATTTTCCTCAGAACAACTCCATGAGGTAGGTTGAACTAGAGAGAGTGACTGGCCCAAGGTCCAGTAGATGTTCTTCCACAACATCTTTTAAACGCAGTCTGTCTATAATAACAAACACTCTTAAAATTAACTTCTGGGTCTAGTATTCAAAAATATCTTTCAATAAAATATTTTGCTCCATTCTGTATTAGTAAGTCAAATTTAAGTATTCCTCTCCTTTAATTCTGATCTTTAGTTGCTTCCCTTTAATGTCTAATATTTAAAGTCTCATTTTATTAGTCTTCTCACAAGGAGCAACCATAGGAAGCATTTGAGGGTGATCTCAAGTCCTCTCCTTGTCCAGAGAGGAATTACAGTCTTACCTGCCCCCTTTTCATTCAGCCATGGTCATCAGCTCCACTTTTAGGGGAGCCATCTTCAGTTCCCCATTTCTTACCTGGAAGTCCTCAAAATCAAGATTGTTAAAAGTAAAAGGAAGAAATATAAAGTTGATTTATTTGATCAGATTTGTAACCCATATGTTGTTATCTCTGATACTCTTAATGGACTTTTCTTGTTCTGGATTGAATTTAAGTTTCAATCAATTCAATCAATAATTTAAATGTTGATTTAATGATGTGTTTATAAAAAATAGATGTGATGTTGGAAGTCCAATTGTATTTTAAGAGAAAGTGATAAGTTACTAAAATTGTATATACTTGTGATGAAGGGAGAAGACATTTCTTTATATATTTCTTTTCTTTACTATATTTTTCCTTGTTTTCTATTTTTTTTTCCTTTTTATGCTTTCTATTTCTCATTCTTTTTTTAGTTTGAGTTGGTTTATTTTGTTAATTGTAATTAATAAAAATACTATTTAATAATGCTATTAATTTCCCTCTTGGGATAAAAAAACTAAACCAACAGGTTTTAAAGAATCTATCAAACATATTTATATCCAAATCAGAATAATCCAAAAGGATGAAAAAAAAACAAATTTAAATCATCCTGGACAAATTATGGTATTCAGTTGCTTGCTCAATGCCACAGAACTGTAAGATCTGGATTGGGAAAAACTGGCTGCAATTCAACCCTAGCAAGTAGTAACGGTTGTGGATCTTTTATCATCTATGATCAGGAAAGTTGACATCTATGACTAGTAACATTCCCTTGGGCAGACTTGAGCTCAATTTTGGATTCCTCCTGGACTCCTGCCTCCTCCTGGAAGAGCAGTTGGTAGTCGTGGCAATGGGGAAATTGTGCAGACATCTTGTGCATCTATTTAGCCCATTTCCAGACCAGGAGGCCTTGCTCACAGTCACTTATGCTTTAGTCACCTCCCATTTGCCTTATTGCAATATGTTCTACATGGGGCAGTCCTTAAAGACCATCCAGAAGCTGTAATGGTCCAGAATGCAGCAATATCCGGTTTGGGAAGCTTGTGGTTCCCCCCCAGTTGTACTACTTTGTTTGAGCTGCACTGGCTCCCGGTTGCATTTTTATTATGTATCCCCTTTAAAAATATGGATTGATTACCCAGGACAAGCCTTTCTACCCCCAACCCAGAGTCCCTCTTTAAGGGAAATAGGTGATTTAGAAATGTGAAATATAAATATAAATAACCTCCCAATTAAATTACAAGATAAACTACCACCCTGACCTTCCAACTGTTCAGATTGTTTTGGTATCCTATTGAATAATCAAGAAGATATGCCTTTCTTTGTACTAAAAATTATGGGAATGAATTAAATAAGTAACAACTGCTGTCCATTCATGATATCTAAAACTGGCTGTGTGTATCACTGCTGACAGTTCAGAATTCTCCTGTCCTACAGCTCTATAATCCCAAATGTGCAAGGGTGACTCAGCAAAATGTTTTCTGCTCATTTTCAAAATGAGATTTTTTTTTTCCCTTTCAGGATTTGTTTCCAGATTTCTATCCAGTAGATTGTCATTACATAGCTCATTCAAGTTGATATATACAATCATGGTTTGAACTAACCAAATATAAGAATGAGAGTTCAATTACTTCTATTACTTTGCTGATGAATTCCTTGATTTTGAGCAACAGCCAAGCCTCTTTGCTACTACTTCACAAAATAAAAAAAATGTGAATTAATTAAAAGTTTGTTCTGGGAAGTCTGCTTTCCGGACAGAATGCAAAATAGCATTCTGATGTTATCTCAGGTTTTTAGAACAGCTGAGAAGAGTGGTATTGCAATATAAGCTTTATACTTTTTAATTCCAGATTAATTCTTACAACAAATTATTAATTATGTGGGGTCCTTGTTGCTCAGAGGTTGGTTGTTTTCCTACAGATATTTCATTACCCAACTTGGTAACATCATCAGTTCTAACTATTAATATGTGCCTAATGAAAATAACAAATTCTGTCCATGATGGTTGTTTCTTAGGCCTTTTGTCAACTGTGTTAGCAAATTCAACATAGATTCAAATTTTAAAATATATATTGAAACTGGTAGGGGGGGAGGAAAGGGAACTGGATAAGCCATTACAGGAGAAGGAACTCTCATGTTAGTGTAAATCCCTTCTAAACTAATTGCCTCCAACCTGGGCTAGTTAGCCATATGTCACATTCCTTGATCGCCACGAAATCTGAATCTGATAAATTTCAGTTTCTGTATACAATAAAATTGTATCCATCCATCTTGTGCAAGAGGAAGCAGATCTGGAACGTACTATTGAAACATGTACTATTCGTGCTCAGTGATATAGCCCTGTTAAGAAATCTGACTATTAGGTTTTGGGTTCTGCAGCACTCATAACATCAAGCTCAGGAAATAAAGATTTCCATTTGTGAAAACCTTGCAGTGATCCAGAGGTGATTAGTTACAAGTGCCTGTATGCTAAATTGAACTGCATAGAGAACCCAGAGTTAGTAGTGGTGTTAAGAGTTGTCGGGAAATGGCCCTTTTTGAACTTCTCTCTCTATATTCTATATGGAGAATGTTGTAGAGTCCCTGGGACTTATGATGTTGGATGAATTCAAAATTTCAAAATTCATGCCTCAGGAGGGAATTCTAGAATGGCTCATGAATTTATGACCTCCATGACAATCATGGGCATAAGCAGAAGCAATTGCAGCTTTGGTGCACATAGGCAGGCACCTGGTTGATATGTTCTTTACTTCAGAGCAGATGAAATGTTTATTTTATGTTTATTTAGATTTGTATACCGCCCTATCTCCCTTACGGGACTCAGGGCGGTGAACAGGCGATAATAAAAATCACAATAAATATCTATTCTAAAATCAACTTAAATAAATAAAAGCCTGCTCTACAATACCCCATATAAAAACCTATACTAAAACCTAATTAAGACGATGCCAGGCCAGCCGCACGAAATAGATGAGTTTTCAGGGCTCGGCGAAAAAGGCGCAGGTCTGCAGTCGTACGTAGGTCGGGGGGTAGGTCATTCCAGAGGGCAGGAGCTGCCACAGAGAAGGCTCTCCCCCTGGGGGTCACCAGCCGGCATTGACTGGCCGACGGCACCCTAAGGAGGCCCTCTCTGTGGGAGCGGACTGGTCGAAGGGAGGTATGTGGTAGGAGGCGGTCTTGCAAATACCTAGGTCCATTGCCATGGAGCGCTTTAAAGGTTGTTACTAACACCTTGAAGCGCACCCGGAAGGCCACAGGCAGCCAGTGCACCTCACGCAGGAGAGGTGTTACATGGGAGTATCTAGAGGCCCCCAAAATCCCCCCGATCTGGACATGAGAGACACCACCTACAAATGTCCTTTTATTATAGTCAGATGATTTGCTAATCAAATTATGGACTGTAGCCTTCTGGATCTCTGCAAGGATCTGATGGATCCAGAGGGTGCTTGGGAATTTTCCCAACAATTTGGTGGGCAGCTCTGATTTACGGGCTGACATATTCAGTTTCTGGAATACAGAGGTATCTCACTTTCTAACCTTCAATTCCAAGTAGCTCCATGGTTTTTTTTAATAAGTGGGGGATTAAGTGACAGAAAAGATGATAAGATTGACAATGACATAAAAGCAAAAGTGAGCATAGCCAAGCACAAGTACAAGCTCATGATGGAGCCTACTCAATAGCAATAAGTGTGATGACATATCAACACTTTTCCACACTTACTGTATCCATTGACTCCCTGTTCATTGAAAGTGTGATCATTTAGGGAAATGCAGGCAAGATAAGGCACCTGCAGGCCATCTAGAGAATTTTGCAGTTTTTCTTACTGATCAAATCACTTCTGTTTAGATTCCAGTTGGACTGATTCAAGTGAAGCAAAGAGCAGTACCTTGAATTATGACATAGGATTCTTCTGAGTTTATGGAACCTGGGAAAATGCATAAGATTCACTATGGTATAGGTTCTGCCTCTGGTCCATGACTTGGAGATTCTCCTAGACTAATGGGTCTTGCTGGAACATAAATTTGTCTGGTGCATTTATTATAGCCCTGTCTGGACCAGAATACTTTGGTGACAGTGATTCATGCCTTGATTGCCATATAACTGTCCTATCACAATTCACTCTACATGGGCTTGCCTTGGAAGATGACTCAGAAGCTGGCACAGATTCAGAATGCAGCAATAAGGCTGCTAGCTCAGGAAGCCTACAGTTAGAGGATTACATCTATTAGGTCTCTGTATTCCAAAGGCTTCTGGACTCAATTCAAAGTACTGGTCATTGCCTAAAAAAACCTGTACTATTGGAAGTCTATTAATTATAGAATATAATGACACAATCTTAAAAGTTTGAAAGGATTTTCTCTCTCCCTTCCTATATAAAAAGAATCAAGCTGGGCAGTCTTGAGGGGTTTTTTTCTTATAACTATCCAGTTGAGCCATCAAGAGAAGGCCTATTGAAACTGTCCCCCCCCCCAAATAAATATATGTGGTGAGGACAAGATGACTTTTTTCAGTAATGACCCCCTCATTCTTAAATGTTTCACCTACAGAAGTTCGGCTGACACTTGCTTACAGATACAGCCACATCTTATTTTTATGGCTGCATCATTGTGCACACATCTACCACCTGATTGATACCATTTGAAATAATACATTTCATTCACTAATTAAATTTAGCAAAGTTTGGAAATACTGTTAGAAATGTACAACATAATCAAGGAGTGTATGATATTTCTGCTTTTTTATTAGAAGTACTATCTTACATTTTGTTAGAAGATCACAGAACTCTTTTTTACCTACATTTGCCATCAGTTTGTTTTTTCAAAGTCTATGACAGTTTAGTTGTAAGGCATTAAAGCTTCAATCCATAAAGCTTTCAGAATATAAAATGACGTAGTTGGAATGCATAGGAACCAGTTCTGATATAATCCCTTCCTTATTTGGTAGCATAATTATATTACTGTTAAGAAACTGCTCATTGGCTATAGTCATAGACTTAATTAAGGTCTTCAGAGAACCTATAATATAATTGCAAACTTGTACAAGTAAAGGCAACTCCTGTTGATTAGGAGAAGTTTAGTCACTGGAATTTTTCAGCATCCTTGAATTATTAAAAATATGCCTTTGATATATAGTAGTAGCTAGAAAATAAGCAATTTGCAACTCCAAGAAATGATTATACTGAAATAAGGCATCCAATTGTTTATAACTACATTGAAACAGTAAATAGTATCTGCAGATAGCTGAATATGCCAGGTAATTAACAGCATGATACTTTCAAATGTATTTTCCATATGTCTGCTAACTATCTCCCTTGCTGGAATACTGTAGATATTAGTATGATTTATATTACTGACTCCTAACCTCATCTGCTACCTAGCTCTTTTCCAAGTTCTGATTCCTGTCTGTGTCCATAGGTCAATTGTGACACAGAAATGTTCAGTTAATATGCCTTGGTTCCTTCGAACTGCAGGTATTTCTCTATACTCTATATTAAACTGCAGCTTTGCTTAATACCATTTTGACCAGCACTACTAAAAATGTATACTTCAGTTATATTTAGCCCCGTGCTAAGAATATAGGCCAAGAATGATGGCAAATTCTTATTTGGCTTCTCTATACTATACTTACACTTGTTATTTCTTCATTTGTACTTCAGTTCAGATTCTTGATGCTTTTAGGGAAGTCAAGTCAAAGAAGTTTATTAATCAAATGCCTTTCTAAAGATCTCATTTTTAATATAAGTGTGCTATTCTCAATTATTGTTATCATGATGGTTTGTTCATTGAACTTAAAATTCTGAGTACTATGTGAAAAATTGAATAATTCTCTATCAAAGTCATTTTTACTTTAGTTTGGGAGATGAAATATAAAAGAATAAGACAAGGAACAAAGAAAAATGTAACTTTTACTTTTCCCAAAAAAAAAATTTCCTTATAAAATTATACATATTTACTCATTCAGGTCAAGCATATCCTCATGTCTATTTTTGAAAGTTTGCCCCAAGATTTTTGTTCACAAGTATAGATATAAATATGGATTGCTATTTAAAAATGCTTTTGTAGATTCATATTCTCAAATATATGCATTAACTGTTGAAAAATACATTGCAAATTCTTGAAAAAATTAAGTTCAAAAATCAATTCTTGAAGTGAAAATTAAGTAACATAAAATAAAATATATTTCAACAATTTTAAAATCAGTTTGTTCCTAACTTCAAGCCTTTGTAAAAGATCACATAAAACTAATTATAAAATTCAGACTAAAATATTTTGTTATTCAGTGAATAATCCTACTGAATATTTAGAGTACTTTCCAGCTCTAAAATTGTTACAATATGCATTTATGAATACATATCATATAGTAAGATGTATACAGAATTGGGTACTTTGTGGAGAAACGTGTTCATGCATTTTCCTTTTTAAATTTAGGCTAGTACTAGCTTAAGAAATGATAAATGAAAATAACCAAAAATAGATTGATCCTTTTATCTCTTAGACCAGTAGCTACACTGTGGTCACAGTTCAGTCTATTGGCACAGAGTTGTGAAATTGCAGTTAGTAAAATAGTACAAATAAGCTCTCTCCTTAGAGTATTGGCATCATTATCAGGTTAGTAGTGCTAGGTCAAGATTTCTGCTGCTATAGTGATCAAGAGAAAGGTGCTTCCATTGCAGAGGTTCCATATGCCTAAATCTGTATGCTTCTGGCCATAGCTTTTTTGTTATAGAACAGAGTTCCGGCACCTTTTTTCGACAGATTTTCCAGAGTTACGTTCTTTTCCTATTGTTTCCTTTCCTATCCTCGTTTGTTTTTGAACATGCCCCACTAGCGGTACAGTGCAAGCGGGATCCCCTCTGGCGCTGTCTGCCTCCTCTAAGAGGAGCCATGAGGTGCCGGAGCACCACAGCCAGAGCGTGGCTTGATTGGCTGGGTCGGGCCATGTGGTATGGAAGCCAATGGTGGCGGTGGGAGACACATAAACATGGAGGCCATCTTTCACGAGAGGGTGAGTGAGCTTTTTGCCTTCCCTTACAGAAGGTGGGGTATGAGGTTAAAAAGAGGCAAAGCAAGAGGAAAGAAAGGCGACTGGTATGGAGGCTTGCCCAACAGCGAAACTTTGCTGTTTTGGTTCCTTGGGTAGATCAAATGCTGGGATGTCTACAGAAATCTCTTTTTAGTCTTTTATACTTTACATTCAAACTGCAGAGAGGAAGAATAAGAATAAAGCCAAAGTCTTGTGATTGGGAAGTATTATTAATAATAATAATATATATTAATTATGCATTGGTCAGATGTAAAAGTAGACCTACAGTATGAGGTTTAATCAGATCTATTTATTAAATTGGGTTTAACTTAAAGGTAAATTAAAAGTAATCTGTAAGTTTCAACTTTAATTTGTTTCAAGTCAATATCCATATTAAACTCCAAATGTAAATTTTTCCACCTTGTTTGACAACTTAAAAATAATTCAATATTTTACAAGCAACCAAATTTTGTTTTATTGGGCCAATTTCATTCCACATAGAAAGCTGACATTTCCACTCATTAAACTAAATGGGTATGCCAGTGGTAAATGTCCCAAAAGATTAATAAAATGCCTTCTTGTAATTTAAAGCCACACAGTGCATGGTAACATTAATAGTTTTAACTTACCTTGAACAAAATCCTAGTCTTTTAGATATACTAAAAATTGAAGGGTTTTTTTTTTCCAACTACAAAGGTAAACCTTGTAGGGTAGGCAAGGCGGGTTGTATGACGTGTATGAGTTCCGTCACCTTTTTTTTTTTTTTTTTTTTACAAAAAAAGCACTGCTTCTGCTACCATAATTCGGGGTTGAGCTGATGCTGAAATACAAAATCTAACTTTCCTCCTCATTAGATACACTAGCTGGGCTGAGGGAAATCATAATCAATTGTAATGAGGGCCAATAATGATTGACATAAAGTCTCTACATTTTCTATATATAAGTTTGTACTTTTATAAAATATGGCAAATGAAAAGAAAGCTTTGCAAATTTGAGAAATACTGTTGAGAGATAGAAGAAAAAGAATGTTTTAACTATAGTATATGTTTATTTATTTAAAGGGGAGTAGTATGTCAAATACTTTAGCTTTGAATATTCTACCTTTATGTGCTGCCAACAGGCTAGCTCCCTTTGTAGATGCTTCAACTGATGGCATCTTTTGTATTCATATATATTTTTAGATATCTTCCGTCTTACACAAAACATGTAATCGTGCTGTTTGGCTGTAAAAACATTGAAAGCTGTGGCTCTTTTCAGACAAGGAAAACTCTACATTAAATCAGATGCGTGTTTATGGCATCTTGATGGAAAACATGGCAACATTAGCGAGGCCAAGGAGTTTTCCTCCTTAGACAGCATATGGAAACTGCCCTTGCTGAGTTTAAAGAAGTATTACTTAATTTATGTGCAACCCCCACCCCATTACATATGTGTTCAAATCTCATGCAAAGGATTCCCCCCCCCCGGAAGATATTGGCGTGTTCATTATTATTTTGGCTATTTCTATCGACTCAGAAAAGAGGTCTCAAGTGTCAAACTGGTTTTTTCAGAATTTTTTCAGGTTTTCAATTTAGATAAGACTTATTAAGAGCAGTAAAACTCATAGTAATGTGGAAGAGTCCTATTCAGTATTTAGGTATATTAATTACAGAGTAAAGAATTCGAGACAAGAGGGGGAAATGTTTCAATATCAGGATTAAAGGAACGAAGGGCATTCAGGAATCATAGCTTTTGTAATGTCTCTCTCTTTTTGCACAGATATTGGAACTCTCTAGCAAGGTTTTTCCTCACTGTTATGAAATTGGTGTGAAATGGTGGAATATATAAAATTAGGCATTGAGTTTGAGAAAAAAAACTCAGTACAAAGACTGCCCGTGTTGAAAGCAGTAACTTTGTAACCCTGGCACCTATAATGATGGATGTGACTAAGGCACTTGCAAGGATTACAATAACATCTGTTAACAGAACAGTCAGCTTCCCTAGAGCTGGGCTTTTCAGCCTTTTCACAGATTGTACCACTTTTAGGATATGACAGTATTTGAGTACCACCTGTGCTTAGCAAGGTGTCAAAAACTTGATGACTAAACAAAAAAAGGAGGGGGGATTTTGGGTTTTACTGATTAGATTCATTTGTTGTTATAGAAATGGCTAGTTTATAATATGGAAAAGTAAAAAAATGAGGTTCGATGTTAATGCTTCCTTCTACTGCAACAGAGGAAGTCTGTCCTTTTTCCCTTCTCCCCCTCACTTTTTCCCCCTTTTTCCTCCACACTAGTTGCTTTTGTATTTTTGTATTTTATTCTATAATCTATTAAAATGTTACAAACTGTAGAAAAAAAGGAAAAAAGTACCAGTTTAATTTCTTCGGTGGCAATTCCTTTGCTGAATCATTTTCCCTTCGCACTGACAAATGTATGATGAATTTATCCATATTTATTAATATGCACCACTATCAGCTGGCTGGTCGGCCCTTCTTCCTCTCTCCCTCTCCTTCCTCCCTGCCTTCTGAGCTCTCCTTCCACAGTATAATAATAATGCACCCCCCAGTCCCTTCACTGTACCCCTAAAGACACAGGAATCAAGCACGAAGCAAGAAAGGGTCACAAAAGCCTCCCAGAATAAAGAAATACTGACTACGATTTTTTTTCTTTAAGTTGCCTCAGGTGTGTCTCAGTTTAAACAATGTAGCAACCAGGCTCCGGCAATTGCAAAAAGTATTAACTTTAAATTAAGCCTCTTTACCTAAAAGAAAACTTGCTAAAAGCCATAGACAGACTCAAGATAAGGGGGTAAAACTAATTACATTTGTTTAAAGCAGTGGTTCTCAACCTTTTTAATGCCGTGACCCCAACTGGTCGTAAGTCGAGGACTAAACCGGCCGTAAGTCGAGGACTAAATCGGTTGTAAGGTGAGGACTACCCAACCGGTCGTAAGTCGAGGACTTTCCCTGCCCGGGAGCGCCACGCATGCGTGGTTCCGCCCCCTGCGCTGGCCGAGGCGTAGCTGGCAAGTGGCAGAGACAGAGCAGGCAGACCACCAGCTGACCCAGCCCAAGGGAGGTAAGGCACCCGCCGGAAAAGGGGGAAAAAATGGCGAACAAAAAAATGGACAAAAAAAATGGCGGACAGCCTTGCTTGGCGACCCCCGTGAAATGGTCGATCAACCCCAAATGGGGTCCCGACCCACAGGTTGAGAACCACTGGTTTAAAGGGATTAAACCAATGGAAGCCAACACTTTGGACTCATTGCTAGCCTTTGTGAAACAGACTAAAATATTCCAATAACCAAAGCACACAAACTGAGCCTCTGAATTACAAAAAGCTGTAAAAACTGTATAAAAATCCTTATGGTAGCCCAATCAAGCTGCCAGTTGACCAGGAACCCACTGACTTCCGAAATAAACCAACTTCCTTTCCGACATGTTCGTCCCCCAGCTTTTCATTTCATCAGCGCTGATTGCATTCTCCTGGCTGGAGAAAACGAACCAGGAGACCTTTTCTTCCAGCAACAGCTTCTTCTTCTTCCCTGTCTCTTTTTCCTCCCTGCCTGCTGAACTCTCCTTCCACAGCTTCTTCTTCGTCCACTTCTCTTTCCCTGTTGTCTTTTTTCCCCCTTTCCTGCCAAAACCACCTCCTTTTATATCCTCTCCTCCTCCCCCTTTTTCTCCAGTTCACCTCCAGCTCTGCACTGCTTCCGGAAGCGCCAATCAGCTGGAGCCCTGCCGGTGCTCCTGGGGTTTCTGCCAAGCCCCGACAGTCCTGCAGCTACAGCTGCCTCTCCCTCAGGATTGGGTCGCTTCACCTCATTCCCCCTCCCCCGCTACACTTCTCTAGGATGGTTGCGTACCACCTGCCACTTGCCAAAGTACCACTAGTGGTACGCGTATCACTGGTTGAAAAACCCTGCCCTAGAGTACAGCACTAGTGGTTACAGAAGAATGGAGTATCTAAATTTAAAAAATGAAAAGCAAAGTTATACTCAATTCCAAACAGGAGGATCAGGCTGGAGGCCAAGACAAGGAAATTAAGATGAGATGCAAATTAGAATATTTATAGAAAAAATAATAAAGCAGTGAAAGACAGAATTGGTAGTTGGAAATGAAAAAATGCTTGTCAATATTAGGGGAGGCATGTTCCAAAATTACTCATCACCTTTATCATTTGCCATTGCTATGATCCCACTTTCAGTGATTTTGAAGAAAACAAATCTTAGCTACCAAAATCTCACATTTGCTTATATAAATGATTTGAAGCTTTATGGAATATCAAAAATCAAAATCCAATCATTGACAAATACCATAATAATTTTAGTATAGATATAGCAATGGAATTTGGTCTAAAATGTACTACAATAGCAATAAATCAGGGTAAAATCACAAACAGTAATGGAATTGAAATGCCGAATGGCCAAACTATCAGAAGCGATCAGGATGAAGTCTACACATATTTGGGCATTTTACATTTGGATAAAACACCAACCATGGACCAGTTAAAATTTTGATTAGTAAAGAATACAGCCAAAATGCTAAAGACAAAATAAAATGGTGGAAACAGCATCAAAGCCATCAATACCTGTGACATGATACCCTGCTGGAATTATTAGACTCAAGCTGAACTGGACAGTTTGGACCAAAAAACAAGAAAGCTTACAGCTGTTCACTATGTATTACATCCCTGTAGTGTTATTGATAGATTGTAGGTGTCCCACAGAAGTGGAGATAGAGGTTTAGTTCAGGTCAAACAAACTGTCAAAGAAGAAAATCATGTTTTGGATGATTACTTAAAAGCCAGGAACATGTTAGAAAATCTGCACATTGCCAAAGTTTCCATAATCAGTTACAAAAAGCCACACTGCTTGGATCTGCCTATATTCTATGCCAATACATTATGACATCTTAGGGGGGGGGGGGGTTTGGGAAGAAATTGACTTGTATGAGTGCAGACACCAGCTAAAGAACTAACAGCTGTGAGTGCACATTGTTGTGTCTGTTATAATAATAAGAATAATAGACAAGTGTCTGCCACACAATATCCTGAGGCTTGATAATTGTTGATAAGAAAGACATAAGAGTGAGGATAGTGGACAATGCAATACCTAGGACACGGCAGAATAAAAGAGAAAGAAATGGAGAAAATCACAAACTATAAAGTCCTGCAAATAGAAGTAGATGACTGCAGCAAAAGAAAGCAAAGATAGTACTAAAAGTAGTTCTCAACTTACAACCATTTGTTTAGTGACTGTTCAAAGGTAAAACGCCTCTGAAAAAAAGTCATAAAATATGCTGCAACTCATTTAACAACCACCTTGCTTAGCAACAGAAATTCTGGTCCCAATTTTGTTTGTAAATTGACCTTTAGGTGCCTTGAGTGCATTTCCAAAATATGTGGAATACCACCTGAACACCCTCAGCATTGACAAAATAACCATCAGTCAATTGCAACAGGAGGCTTTACTTGGAATAACTTGACATCTTGCAACAATAAATTTAATATAATTAAACAAATCTGCCTATCAGGTCCTTAGGAAGGACTCAATAAGTGCACAAAAATGCCAATCTAGTCCAAATATTTGTCTAATTGTGTGACTGAGCATAATAATAAAGACACCTCAAGGCCGCTGTCACTGGTGGCTAACTATTCCAGCCCAGATAACACTCTTGCTGCTAACTACCTTCAGGACTAGGGACTGGTGTGGAGCTCTGTGGAGACCTCAAAAGATTAATTGACACAATTGAGCTCCATCATTTATCAACCACCTATTGACCTCCAGACATTTACTGTTGGGGATTGATAATGACCACTTGGGGCATCCTTGCTATATATTATAATCATTTCCTCATAAAACTGTAAACATATATAACGACCTTAAAAGCAGCCAACATGTGGTAAATGGTAAATATTTTTATATCATTTTAAACATTAGATATCTGTTTAGTGTTTGAAATTATTTGAAAACAAGGAAACCTGACATCTCGATTGTTTTCATTTGAGATTTATATCAGCAAGAATAGTGTTTTCTTCCTGTTAGGCCTTATAGTCTCAGTCCCTTGCTCAGTGGGAAGGACATTTCAGAAAGGAATTGGATCACACTTCATTGACACGTTTCCCATCTTTTGGGCCAAATACATTTGGTGGGTCCTTCAAGGAGATGAGAAACAGGACAATAGATCCTTTGAACAGCTGCTCAGATTTTGTTCTAAGAATCAGGCCCTCTAGCCAAAGTAAACATGTGATCAGTAAAACATTGTTACAATTTCTCACAGTTATTTTGAGAAGTTAGCTTTAAAAATAACATTACTGTCCTCACAAAGTCCTCAAGAATTAACCTGTTAGGTTTACAAATATATTATATTTAAATGCCCAGTTGAGTTGCTACCATGTGTTTAAATCTAAAATACTGTCTTGGTACTACAGATATAAACAAGGGTAGATGTACATATATGAACATTTCATATTTTATTTGAAATAAGCACAAATATAACTTATAGCTTTGGCACTCTGAAGCCAAAAGAACATAATCTAGTATATTAAGGTTTATTAGCAAGTGTTTAAGACAGAGAAGCCTCAAATACATATGTATTTATATTTTCCCATATTGCATATTTTGTGGTAAGTTCTGTTTACCAGAAAAATAAATGACAACATTTAGAAGTTGCCTTAAATTTCATGAGTTTTCCATGTCATCATTGGTAAATCTGTGAAATTTTAAACAAGGTACTTTAGCAGTTTTTATTTGTACTGAAATGTTTAGCTTTAAAACAAACTAACCCAAATCAATTATGAATGAACAGTATCCTAGGAACTCTAAGAACTATTCACAGTGATTATGACAAAGCATTTTTAATAATGTAGAGAAACATGAGATGGAAATCAAAAATTTAAAACTATTAATTTTAAATATGTATTTGTTATTTTCATATCCAAATATGTATAAAGTAAAGAATGCATAAAGTAGAAATAGCATAATATTTAAATGTAGGTAGCAAGCTAAATATGTGCATCATTAGTTCTTATAGTATAAGAAAAAATACCCTTTATGAGTTTGTTTAATAGTAGTAACTAGAAGCCCCATCGATAGAAGTATGTAGATGGAACTGCATCTACATGGAGGGAAGTGTGTAGTGGAGTGCCCCAGGCTCTGTTCTGGGCCCAGTGCTCTTCAACATCTTCATCAATGATTTGAATGAGGGGATAGATGGGGAACTCATCACATTTGCAGATGACACCAAGCTGGCAGGAATAGCCAACACTCCAGAAGTTAGGCTTAAGATACAGGAGGATCTGGACATTGAACATTGGGCGCTATCTAACAAAATGAAATTCAATGGTGAAAAAAGTAAGGTTCTACATTTAGTCAAGAAAAACCAAATGCACAGGTATAGTATAGGTCAGGGGTCTTCAAACATGGCCCTTTATGACTTGTGGACTTCAACTCCCAGAATTCCTCAGCCAGCTGAGGGCCACGTTTGAAGACCCCTGGTATAGGTGGTACCTTGCTCAATAGTAGCAACTGGGAGAGGGATCTTGGAGTCCTAGTGGACAATCACTTAAATATGAGCCAGCAGTGTGCTGCAGCTGCCAAAAAAGCCAACACAGTGCTAGGCTGCATTAACAGAGGGATAGAATCAAGATCATGTGAAGTGTTAATACCACTTTATAATGCCTCGGTAAGGCCACACTTGGAATTCTGTGTCCAGTTTTGGTCACCACGATATAAAAAAGATGTTGAGACTCTAGAAAGAGTACAGAGAAAAGCAACAAAGATGATTAGGGCACTGGAGGCTAAAACATATAAGGAATGGTTGCTGGAATTAGGTATGTCTAGTTTAATGAAGAGAAGGACAACGGGTGACCTGCTAGCAGTGTTCCAATATCTTGGGGTTGCCACAAAGAAGAGGGAGTCAAGCTATTCTCCAAAGCAACTTGAAGGCAAGACAAGAAGCAATAGATGGAAACTAACCAAAGAGAGAAGCAACCTAGAACTAAGGAGAAATTTCCTGACAGTTAGAACAATTAATCAGTGGAACAACCTGCCTCCAGAAGCGGTGAATACTCCAACACTGGAACTTTTTAAGAAGAGGCTGGACAGCCATTTGTTTGAAATGGTATAGGGTTTCCTGCCTGAGAAAGGGGTTGGAATAGATGACCTCCAAGGTCCCTTCCAACATTAGTAGTAGTAGTAGTAGTAGTAGTAGTAGTAGTAGTAGTAGTAGTAGTATTTACAAATTGTGTTTATTTTGGTACTAGAGACTGCAGTGGCAAATCTGAAAAAGAGCAAGAATATGGCCCTTTTATAGAGATTTATGCAAATCAAAATAAATATGTAATCCAGGAGGCTAGAAGGGTAGAAGTAATTTAATGAGAGATTACAGAGACAATTATTTTATTAAGAATACAGAGAAGGTGTGGTAGATTAACAGTCAATGTGGGGATCTTTCATTACCCAAACTAGGTAACATCACCAATGCTGTGACTACTGATAATGTTACCTAGTTTGGTAATGAAACATCTGCAAGAAAACAGCCAAGCTCAGAGAGCACCAAGGATCCCTCATTTCAAACCTGAGCTATAAATATTCTCCTTTATTGGTAACAGTTAATATCTAACCTTTTCTTATTATCTCTCTTATCCTTGTTTCTCACAACTTTCCTCACCTCCAAGGATCCCTTCTAAACATCATTATGGCTATCCTGTTATTGCTTCTTTTAAGGAGTCAGGAAAGATGATGGGGGAGAGGTTAGGGTTAGCCTAGCTCACGGGTCGGCAACCCGCGGCTCTGGAGCCACATGTGGCTCTTTTAGCCTTCTACTGAGGCTCCCAGTCCTCCTCCACCATTTGCAGAGAGAGACAGAGAGAGGCACTTGCGCTTCCCCCCCTCTCTCCCCCCCCCTCTCTGTGTAAAAAAGAGAGTGGCCTCACGCTGTTCTCTGACTGACAAGTTTATTGGGCGGGGCTCCTGCCTTTGCTGCATCTCCGCAGGCAGCAGAAAACAGCATATCTCTCTCTCTCTCTCACACACACACACACACACACACACACTTTTACTTACTTAGTGGGGAAAGAGGACTGGCAGACCAAGGGCAGGAGAGAGCCAGCCCAATAAGAATGTGTGACAGCTTGTCGGAGAATAGCGTGAGGCCAGCTGGCCAGGTGAGCAGAAGATCGGAGAGAGAGGGAGGGAGAGAGAGAAAGAGAGAGAGAGGGAGAGGAAAGAGAGGGGGGAAAGAGAGAGAGAGAGAGAGAGAGAGAGAGAGAATATGAATATATGTTGTCCTTACTGTCCTCTTAGTAAAGAACGTTTAATGAAATATTTTGATTTTTTTTTTAATTAAGAGATGAGGTATGGGGATAATTATGCTGTATTTAAAGATGGTAGATAAGCTACTAAAATTGTTTTCACCTGTTGGGATGAAGGAGAAAGGTTTTTCCCCCCCTCTTTCTCCAGCATAAAAAATTGTTTTCTTTGTAGCAGTTCATTGATTTCATAAATGCAACACACTATAGTTTTTTTATACATAGCATAAAGGTAAAAAAAGGATATATGCAGTGTTATCTTCATTTTAGATGTCAAAGGGGTTTTGTGGCTCCCAATGTTTTCTTTTCTGTGAGAAACGGGTCCAAATGGCTCTTTGAGTGTTTAAGGTTACCAACCCCTGGCCTAGCTAATGCTGTTTTCTCTTTAAACAATTCACACAAGGAAATATGCATCAATCAAAATTTGTTTGTGTTGGTCCAAGGCCAAACACCATGAAGAAATACACAATGTGCTGGTTTATCAAAAGCTGACCGAAAGAGGTCAAGTAAGAGATTGACTGGAAAAGGAAGGTGCTTGATGAAGGAACACTAAGGAAAAATGTATAAGTATCACAAGGTGCAGGGGTGAGCATGCAAGGGATATGGTAGCTTGGGCCCCAGTGGGTCCTACAAGGAGTTTCCAATGCCTTCTCCTACAACTCTGCTGCATCCTTAGTGCAACTTTTGAAAAGCTGACAGCGGTGAGCTGCTACCAACCACTTTACTCCAGAGAACACTCTCTGCCCCATAGTTCAACAGAAAGTATCTTTATTTTAGATATCAAGGTCAAAGACTTAGAAGAAAGTAGAAAAGAAAAGGTAAAGAAGATATGACCTATTGCTTTCTATAGAACCTGCTCTGAATTAGATTCCAGTCAAGTTGCTGCTGGCTGAGACATTTACTTTTCTTTTCAGCCAATCTCAAAGCAGGAAAAAAACCCCACAAAGACAAAATGGAGATTTTCCTCTCCTCTTGTAAAAAGCATACTTGCCAGGAGAAATCCACCCTCCTGAATGGCTTCGCAACATTCATTTTCCTGGCCTTCCATTTACCTGACTTGACAGGTCAACTACTTTCCTTTAGCTCATTTAGTGTCTGAAAGTGTTCCTCTTCAAATGGAAATTTTCCTTCATTCATGGCAATAAGCTTATTTGACAGCTTCCACCGACAAGCTATTCCTGTGCAATTATTTTATATGCTCTGTTTTTCATTGTTAGAGCAAAAAAGCTGCTGTTAACTGTGAGTGTTATTCAGGACACAGCCAGACTCTTATTCTTTTTGCTGTTAGTTTACATTATATTCTGCACGTACTATATGGAGCAAAGTCAAAAGAAAGGTTAACTTGTTTTCAGAGCTGCTAAATAATCCTTTGATTTGTGTGATAAAAATGGATTGAAAAAATAGAACTTTATTTTATAAAGGCAATTAAATTAAATTTGCTACGCTATACCAGATGGAAAGTATTCCTTGGGTTTGCTCCAATCTTTTCTGCTTAATTTCCAATTTCATTAAAAGGATTAAAGAAAAAAAATACTATTTTCTCACTTTGTAATATGACACAGAAAATGGTACCATCTTTCAGATTGTATATCCTAAAGCAATTACATGTAGACAAAAGATATTTGGCATATTAGGTATATATGCTTTTCATTTTTTCATCATAAAAATGAATCATTGAAATAAGCTTCACTTTAGAAATTTCAAATGTCATAAAATTTGACACAGACAGAGACTATCATAGATAGGTAGATTGACAGAGAGAGAAAGAAAGAAAAGAAAGAAAAAGAAAGAAAGAAAGAAAGAAAGAAAGAAAGAAAGAAATTTGCTGCCAGAAATACAGGCAACTGGGCAAATAGAATTACTGTAGTGCTTTCCCATATTTTCGTTAAGAAGCTATGGCTCTTACTTGGACGTAGGTAGTGATTACACATTGCTTAGATGCCTAAGATAGTAACCAACTTTGTGTCCTGTAGAAACAATGGGTTGTTGTGGATGCAATACGATTTTTAAAGAAATTAATGTATAGTAATCTCTCTTACTTGAGATTTCATATGAAAGAATCAATCTGGGTTATTGATGATTTCAATTTGTCTTCATTAGTCTATCACTTAAGATAAAACAAGAATAAGAAATTGTCAGAAAGCATCTATTCATTTACAACAATTAATTCAGTCTTACAACAATTCATTTAGTGATTGTTTGATGTTGCAACAGCATTGAAAAAAGTAGCTTAATGACCATTTTTCACACTTATGACTGTTGCAGCAACCCCATAGTTATGCAATCAAAATTCGGAGACTTGATCACTGACTCATATTTATGATGGTTGCGGTGTCCCAGGTCATGTGATCACCTTTTGCAAGTTTGTAAAATGGAGTAAAACTTACTTAACAACTGTCTTGCTTAGTAACAGAAATTGTGGGCTCAATTGTGGTCATAAGTCAAGGACTATTTGTATATCCTTTATTTCTTGTGTTTATTAACTATAACTATTACATAGTTATGTATTTGTTTTGGCATCCGTGTGGATTAAGAGCCATAGCTTTGTATCAGTTCTACACAAGCCTGTGGGAGGGAAAAACTTAGCTAAACATCAACTAGTTACCTAATGCCCTATTTAAATAGCTGGATGATTTTTTTACACCTAAGGGAAGGCAACCTATTTTCCAAAATGCAGAGCACTTTCTTTATCAAATTAGTCATAGGACATAATCAGAAAGACCCCTGCAATTAAATCTGAAATACATAATACTTTTATAGAGAGGAGAGAGAAGAATACACTTAACTATCTTAAGTTTGTACCCCTACAGGATATATTTCATCAGCTATCAACAAAAGCATTTATATCCACAGGGCTTCTTTCTGCAGCCCTATGTATACCAATATCATGTCTGCAGATCCTCTTTCCCATGCCTTATTGCCTATCCTCCTAAACAATTGTTCCCCTAAGGTTTAAAAATACTCGCATTACAAGAAGATACAATGCCGTCCTCCTAAACACTACCACTTAATTGCATCATTAAAGGAATCAAATTAGGAGTGTTCCCTTTCAGTCTTCTTGCAATACAATCTCTACTTTGTGCTATTAAATTCTAGAGCTATTGAGTATATGGATTTCAAATAATAGAACCGGAGCATTAGTTTCTTTAGGGTTAACATAAAAATATCACACATATCCATACGGAAACTCAGGAGCTGACTACCCTCCCCCCCCCCATTAATTCCAGATGCAGTATCTTTCAGATACCAGCTGTATTGCTGCCAGATCTCAGGACCCACAGATCGCATGATGACTTTGCATTTCTTACCATTTTGAGGAAAGCTATTAACCAGGCAAACCTTAGGTTAAATCCAGAGGAGTTTAGGAAACCAAAGAAAATAGACATTTGGAACAGAATGCAGATGGATTTTGTCACTGGCATACTGAAGTGCAGAAAATTATTTTAGCTTACATTGCAGCCTTTTTGCATTTGTAGTAACCAAAGTCATAAATAATAAGGTCAAGCAAAATAAGTATCATCTAGGATCAGTATTACATATTAAAACATGCCCTACCTTAGTTGCTATTTCATCAACCTTAATAAGAACATTTTGGAAATGAGAACCGTTCTACAAAGACAGGATGCAATGAAAGTATTTCACACTTTTTCTGTTAACAGTATGTTAAATATAAAGCTGTGCCCCTCACAAAGTGGAGGAGCTACTGTTATATAAATTACCTCAGGATTGTAGCATTAAGGGAGAGAGAAGAACCAGTCCTTAAAACAGGATTCACCAAAGGATGTCTTTGTTCTTTTTGATAACTTTTCAATGTCATTGGAAAAATAGGGGAGTGTAAGAAACTTGGCAAGAGGAAGAGAGTTCCATTTTGAAGGTTTTGATAAGAGACATACTTGACTTTGCTGAAGCAGATAGGACTTATCAATATGGGGAAGCTGAACTGATAAGCCTGGCTAAAATAGCCATGTAGATTTCTTTGTATTGTATAAAAACTAGGCTGAAAATAAAGAATTCCATTGGCAATATGCATTTTGTAACTCAGTAGACAATTAAGAAATACCTTCTCATTGGTTTCATCTCTTCTGCATTTAGAGCAACCACAGAACACAGAACACCTTTTTTTTCCTTAAAGCTAATTATAGCTAATGGGACAGTGATAAATCTTCACTCTGCTGAAACTCAACCTCACATCAGTGACTACTTAACAGGGGAAGTGTCACAAACTTGATACTGTAATGTATTTTTATCTGCATATGTAGGAAGAGAGAGAGAGAGAGAGAGAGAGAGAGAGAGAGATCTGCTTATATGTAGACCTTGTTTAAAGACTGACCTGTTTAATTATATTCAAATTTATGATGATACTGAAAAAGTAACTTTACAATGGGTCCTCGCATTTACAACCATCATAGCATCCCCACAGTCATGATTGCCATTCAGGTGCTTCACAATTGGTATCACCCATATTATGGTCACATGATTGCTATTTATGGACTTCACACCTGGATTCCAAAAAGCAGTCTCAATGGAGAAGCAGTGAAATCACAAGTTATGGCTGTGTAACTTGTTTCACTTAACAACTGCAGGTGATTCTCTAAACAACTGCAGCAAAAGTCCAGCACCATCACATTTTGCTTATTGACCAAATTGTTGGATATAAGTGTGTGTGTGTGCACGTCCAAGGTTAAACCCTAAGCCTTTTCCATCTGCTCTTTCCAGTGAAAGGACTTTATGTCACTTGTTTCCCAACCTTGAGCTTGTAATGCCTTATTTACACAACAGTTCTATCTGTCCTGAGCAGCTGGTTTCAGTCTTTACAAGAGGATGTGCAGGAAAATCACCAAACTGCTAACTGCAACACACCAGATCCATCTATATACTTAATCTCTGACAATTTTTATACTTTTCACCCAGGAAGTTAATGGGGGCAACAGCAAGAGTGTTTTCCATTACCATAGCATCATACAAACTGAGATTGAACTTTCAGCAGTTCCCAGCATGAACACGTGTGTGTGTGTGTGTGTGTGTGTGTGTGTGTGTGTGTTTAATTTGTGTGTTGCTTGATTCCCAGTGGCTCTGATGGCATTCTGTAAAATTGCCTCCTTTTATTTTCTAGCAGAACTCCTATGTCTTTTACACTTCTTGCCTATAAGAAAGTGAAGAAAGAAATTGCAACAGTTGTTCTGCTGTCTGCTATGTATCTTTCAAAAGCACTCTGTCTCTAATAAATAAACTTTCAGCTATTTTCCATGTCTTTAAAAGGTTAAGTAGATAGAGGTGAATCCATCCGGCTTCCTCATTTACCTTACTTCAGGGACTCATTGTCAATAACCAAGAATTCATGTTTGCTACTGCAGGCATTATACTAAAGCATTATTTTTTAATCATGGGCTTTTGAATAAGCCTTAGCCAGATTCATACAATACATTAATGTATAAATCATTATTTACAAGGTGCCACAGTTGGATTCATGCTCCACTAAAACCAAGCAAAGCAAATTATTTAAGGAAGATGCTTGTTATGATTGTGTCTACATGTTTGATTTGTGACTCATTTATAAAGTTGAGGGGAGGTTGTTGCTTGTTCACTAAAGAAAACCAAGATTTTGTTGTTTTTATCTCTGTTAAATTTTGGCTATATATTATAGAGCTAAAATCAACTCCATCCAGAGAAATTTATACATTTGTATGATCAGACACAGTATTTGTATCATTTAGATCCAGGGCTTTTTTTCAGCCGGAACGCGGCGGAACCGCGTTCCGGCACCTTTTTCCGGGCCGGCCGCACCGGAAATAGCCCCTCCCAAATTTTACTTGCATTCCTGTTCTCTAAAGGGGCGGTCCTAGGGTTTGATGAGGGCGTGGCCAGGTTTGAGTTCCGCCACCTTTTCTCCGAGAAAAAAAGCCCTGTTTAGATCTGATGTGAAATGGTTTGCTCTTCTCTTTCTACAAATTGTGTTTTGAATGTCCCAGGATACTAAGCTTGGGTTTTCTTCATTTATTTATTTAGAAGATATACATTGCTGCTCATCTTAAGTATATAACTTTAGGAGGTGAACAATGCACAAACAAAAAAAAAGAATATTTTGGGGGGGAAACACTAACCCATTAAAATAGAACTGTTCAAAGAAAAGCAAATAAATAACTACATAATGATTCTATTAAACACACAAATATACTTACCTCTCCTAATAAGAATAAGAAATAAATATTGGGCAATATAAAGATCAATTGCTTCTTCTACATATTATTCAAGGCATGACAAAACACATTCTGAAATAATTTGCAAGCTATCTGGTTTGACTTTTGACTGTTCTAATAGCACTTCATTGATTGCAAGCTGCAGTTAGGGTGGGGTTGGGATTGGGGATAGGGTTAGGATTTTTTTTAAAATAACATTTTTAATATTTAGCAAACAGCATGTTGTCTGAGTACATGTATTTAAAAAGAAAAAACAATGAGTAGTAATTAATTATCATAACAATGTTAATTAATCGCTCGATAGTCTTCTTCTTACTAGTATATATTCAATGTTACAGATCACATTCCTTTCTAACTCGTTTTTCTAGCCATTGATAAAAATTATCCCATGTTCTAAAATATACTGAGTCTTCTTTCTCTTTTATCTTTAAAGTCAATCTATCCATTTCTCCACACTCTAAAATTTTCTTAATTCTTCTTCAGTTGGTGAATTTTTATTTTTCCAATGTTGGGCAAATACAGTTCTTGCTGCAGCTAATACATGTAAAATTAAATATATGACAGTCTTTGTCATAATTTGCTCCTATTATTCCTAACAAAAATAATTCTGGCTTAAAGTCTATTTGTTTTTTAGTCATTTTCTCCAACCATAAATGTATTTTTGACCAAAATCTTTTAGCTTTAGTTTAGGGCATGTCCACCAGATATGGTAATAAGTACCTGGTCTTTGTTTGCATTTCCAACACTTGTTTGAAGTATTTTTAAACATTTTTGCTAATCTCACTGGTGTTAAATGCCATCTGTAAAACATTTTATATAAGTTTTCTTTATATGCCACTGCTTTTGTTAATTTAGCATTTCTTTCCCATAACTTCTGCCAGTTTTTTAATTCTATATTATGTCCAAAGTTCTTTGCCCATGTTATCATTGTTTCTTTTACTTGTTCTTCCTCCATCTTTAAGCTTAACAGATATAGCGTTTCTTAATCAGTTTTTCGTCTGTTTTTGTCAGTATCTGGTCGAATTCTATCTGTTCTTTATGAAATCCCATTGTTTTAACATCTTTTTCATATCTCGTTTGGATTTCCAAGTATGGCCACCATGATAGATCAATACCTTGTTCTTGTAAGTCTTGTCAGTCTTTCAATATCCCTTCATTGTCCAAAATATCTTTATAGGTCACAACTTTGTCATAATTAATTAAATTTGGGTAAGCAAATGCTTCCATTGTTGAAAGCCATCCAGGTATCTTGATATAAATTTTCGCTTTTATTTTTTCCCATTCTAAAAGAAGTGCATTTCTTATAAAGTGGTTTTGAAAGTTTCTATGAATTTTATTCTTCCCATACCACAGAAAGGCATGCCAACCAATATGTACCGTAGGTCATGCCCCTCTAGGTATAATAGTCTTTTATCTCCAAGTATTATCCATTCTTTAAGTCATGTTAATATAGTTGCTTGGTAGTATAACATCCAGTCCGGCAGTCCAATCCTCCACTTTCTTTCGCTTCTTATAGAATTTTCAGTCTGATTCTAGCTTTTTTTGCCAGATAAATTTCAGTATTACTGTATTTAGTTCATCAAAAAAGGCTTTTCCCAGTCTTACAGGTATCGTTTGGAATAGAAAGAGTATTTTCGGTAAGATATTCATTTTCACTGTTGCTATTCTCCCCAACATTAAAAGTTGTAAGTTTTTCCATTTTTCCAAGTCCAATTTTATTTGTTTTAGCAATCTTACATAATTATCCTCTTTTATTGTTGCACATCTTGCTGTTAAATAAATTCCCAAATATTTAACTTTTTTAACTATTTGAAGATTTGGGGTTTTTTTGCTAGTTGGTTTTTTTGTTTTTCTTTAAATTTTTTGTTAGCACTTTAGTCTTTTCTCTGTTCATTTTCAACCCTGCCACTTCTCCAATTTTTTCTATTTTCTCCATAGGTTTAATGCTTGTTTCAAGCGGTTCTTCCAATATAAAAACTGTCATCTGCAAATGCTTGTAGTTTATATTTTTCATCTTTTATCTTCAGGCCTTTAATTTCTATATCTTGTCTGATGTTTCTATTAAATACTTCCAGTGTTAGTATAAATAATAATGGAGATAGTGGACATCCCTGTCTTCTGCCTTTTTTAATGTCAAAGTTTTCTGTAAAATCTCCATTTACAATTATTTTGGCTGTTTGTTTATAATAAATTGTTTTAATTACATTTATAAAGTTTTCTCCAAAGTCCTTTTCCTCTAGTTGCTGAAACATAAATTGCCAGTTTATGTTGTCGAACGCTTTGTGTGTATCAAGAAATATTAAAGCCATCTGTTTCCCTGGATGAATTTCATAGTATTCTAACACATCTAGAATCATTCTTAAATTATTTTTAATCTGTCTTTTAGGTAGAAAGCCATTTTGATCTGTATGTATAAATTCGGTCAGAAATTTCTTTAGTCTTTCTGCTATTATTGAGGCAAAAATTTTGTAATCTATATTTAATAATGATATTGGTCTATAGTTTTTTATTTGCATTAGATCAGAGTGTTCTTTGGCTATTTAGGTAATATTGGCTTCAGTGCATGTATTTGGTATTTTAGCCTCCAAAAGTATTTCATTGTATAGTTCTTTCAATATTGGGCTTAGTATATCTTGTAATGATTTATAAAGCTCTGCAGGTAATCCATCTGGACCTGGAGTCTTATCAATTTTTTGCCTTTTTATAGCGTCTGTAATCTCCATCATTGATATTTTTCCATTTAATATGTTTTGAATATTCTCTGAGATTTTTGGTAAGCCTGCTTTTTTTAAATACTGCTGTATTTTTTCTTTTGAGATTTCCTCTGCATTGTAAAAGTATTTTGTAATAGTCTTTAATAATTTTTTTAATTGTGTCATTTTGAAACTGTAGTTTACCTTTTGAGTCTTGCAGCTTATTTATCAGTTTGTTCTCTTTTTCTTTTTTCAATCTATGTGCTAACCATTTCCCCGGTTTGTTGGCATTTTCAAAAAAGTTCTGTTTAGCCCTTTTAATCTATTGAGCCATTATTTCCATCTCAACTAAATTTAATTTGTTTTATTATTCCATAAAAGAAATCTTGAAAGTTGTCAAGCCATACAATGTACAGTAGATCCAGAGGAGAATGTTTTTATTGAACTTTAATAATAGTTTCAAAAACAAAGATGATGTGTAGGAGGCCTGGCCAAGTATGGTTGGCAACATACAGGGGATTTATAGCAAATATGCAAGCATTTTTATCAGTAGATAAATTCTTGTGAGAAGCATTCCTGAATGTGGAAAGTATTAAAATCAGGATATTCTCTTCTCAGATTGCAAGATACTCAAGATGCTTCGTGGCAGAGCATGTGATGCAACAAGTGTATCACTTAGTTGAGAAACCAGGTGCTGTAACTTCAGGAAGTCTATAAGAATGTAATTGTGGGTGTGGGTGTGGGTGTGTGTCTGTGTTCCTGTAATCTTCTATATATAAATAAAAATGTAAATATTTGTTTGTTCAAAATCTTAAATCTCCGAAAGTTCTTCACCGATTGCTTTGAAATTTTGACACAACGTTGCATTCGAATACGCGCGTGTTTTTATATACCTATATTATATAGATGTCACACCTGTGACAGGCAAAAACATGCTTTTTTTAAAAAAACAGCGCCATCTGTTGAACGTAAAAGCAAACCAGACAATCTCTATATCTGCACAGACAATGGAACAACAAAAAATATTGTATACCCACAAGCATTGTGAAATTAAACATATTACAAACGTGCGCTTTCTCTTTTCTTTCTTTTCCATTTAACCAGACTGAGCCACAGTAACGCGTGGCCGGGTACAGCTAGTAACTTCATAAAAGTGAGATGGATAGCAAACAAATTTAATAATAAAATAAAATAAAAGCATGCAAAATAGACAGGGAAGAAGGTAATTAATTCCACCTTTTGAATAGAGTGCTGAGTGTATTTTCATGTTAAAATGTAAACCAATTCTCTTTCTTCCTTTTTATTGTAGGAATCTGAGCTTTTGACCATGGAATTTGATGAGACTGAATTGAACAAAATGTTGAAGAAACTTTCAAAGATTGAAGACAGCATTATTTCTCTGACCCAAAAATCATCCTGATTTTTCACTTAAAACAATGTTTGAGTAATACTAAGGTTGACCTTAATTACATGTGTAGATTATCCTGGACATCATGCTGTTCTTGCAGCAGTGTTTGAAAACTTATACATAAATATGAGATCAAAGGGGGAGGCGGGGAGGTAACTGAGGCATTCAAACTGATGTACACCTTAAAACAAAAGAACATAGCTAGATTCACTGAAATAAAATGCTCCTCCGGAAAAATGTAGAATTTGTACAATAAAAGAGCAAATATATTTACCTTTTCCATTACTGACGTCACTATGTGGTTTATTCATCCAGCCACTGAAAAGCAATTTGTAGCAGTAGCTGCTGTACATTTGTAGATCCAGGAGAGGGAATGCCATAAGAATGCCATTCTTTTCTTTCTTTATTTCTCTTCATGTTTTCACCAGTTCAAAAAGGGTTGTTACTTGAGGAAAACATTAACAGTAGTGTATTTTAGTTTCATCTTCTCTTTCTGGAACATTGTAGGAAATTGCAGATTCCCATGCTAGAAATAATTCTTTAGTTATTAATTGACCCATTAGGGTTTGACAGATCTTCCATTTCTGTGGCACAAAACTAGCCATAGGCATTATAACAAAAAGGTGGTCATTTTAAAAAAGCTATATAGCATTCATTAGCAATAGAGAGTAAATACTGTATGTTTTCACAAAGAGTTTTCAGTATTAACTGTTTCATTATCTCAACAGTGTGGTATTGAGTACTATAGAAGTTATTGAAAATGTAGAATATATTGACAAAACTTTAAAGAGAAAGGGATATCAACTCTAGAATGTTTTGGTGTTTACAATCTAAGTTTTTTTTTATGCCAAACCATCTTCTCTTCCATTCAGTTTCCTTCTGCTACTCAACTTGGCCCTCTGTACAACAGATCATATTTTTAAATGTTGCCTTAGAAACTAGCCTTGAAATGTTTCTTCCAGAACACATGCTTTCCACTTGACGATACAGCTATTGAGGTTTTTTTTTTAATGTCTTGTCTACCAGACTATCTGTACAATACAGAGTATCTCCTTTTATACCAAGCAGTCATATTCCTATGTGGTGATTTCATACCATAGTATCTGCCCTGATATTAATTATGCACTATAAACTAAAGCCTTCTCAAATGAGCTTCTCAGTTATCTTTGTGCATATCTGAATAAAAGCTGCAATAGCTCTTTTTAGAAAATCAGTAACTAGAGGGGTACAAAAATATAGCAAATGTCTATCAAACTCAGCTAATTTGCAGTAGTTTATCTATTACTGTCTTTTTTGTTTTCAAATCTTATAACACTAATCAAGCTCACTAATGTTACAATTAACATTAAAGAAATATACAGTTCTTAAAGAACCATGTGTTGCATGTATTTACCATACACATATGTATGATGTTCTCATTACATTAATGGCTTATTGACTATTTGTAGAAGTCCAAACATAAAATAACTCTATACTTTAAACTGCCCTTCTTCAGCTTGATGTCCTCCGAAGACCTTCAGATTACAAGTCTCAGAATTTCCAACCAGTTATAAATTACAACCCCCAAATTTCCCAAGGGCATGTGGTTAGAGAAAGTTCTTTTAAAGCATAGTATTTAGCCTCTGTTCAAAATACAGTTACATGGTTTACATAGGTGTTATTTTCATTTAGTTTCATATACTGTATGTATTAATTAAGATGATTTACTTCTGATTCGTGTGGTTGCTGGTGAACATGAATATAAAATGGAAGTTTTCTCTATATTGTTTATGAGGTAAGATATTAGGTTTTTTATTTGTTTATCTGAATCTTGGAATTAAAACCTCATTGCATTCTTCTTCATTTTTTTAAATATGTTGTCTTTTCCATTACTGACATCACTGTGGTTTATTCATCCAGTCACTAAACCTTGTTTTCCTACATTACTTACAGTTCACTGCCACCTTAGTGTGTCCTTTTCCTATAAAAAAACAACTTTATCTTGAACTATTCTGTAACTGTTTAAATTTTTTGAATATTTTCAGACAAAAGCAGGGAGGGAGGGAGGGAAGAAGGAAGGAAGGAAGGAAGGAAGGAAGGAAGGAAGGAAGGAAGGAAGGAATTATCCAACCAAGACTTCAGTTCTTAGCTTATAATAATAGTCTTCATTATTATGCATTGAAATACTAGTTATTTTTGAAATCTATCTGCAGGATAATTTTTGGTCTATTTGTTTTTTGTTTGTTTGTTTATTTATTATTCTATGACGTATAATGTCCTTGTTTTCTCTACTTCTAATGGCAGAATCATGTCTATCATGTTCTGTATAATCATACAAATAATATATTTAAAAGCTTCAAAACATATTTATCAGTCTTCTACATTAAAAAAAATATTTTTAATTTGTTATAACAGTTCCTGAAGTTCACACTTGTATTTTTCCTGAACCTTCACTTGCTTTTTCCTCTACTTCCTGGAATTTTATATGGGTGTGTATTCTAAATATTTAGAAATAGTAGCTTAGTTTAGCTGAGGACAGTTATGGTTATTCACATATAAAGCCTTTTAAGGAAATAAGTTAATATGGCAATAGCAGATTCTGGGTAGGCCAGTGTCCTTTTCCAGCAACCAATCTGGAACTGCATTTCCTCCCTCAGATTATAATGAGGAAAGGTAATAGGAATGTTTCTAATTTTGAAAAAAAAACACATTTTGGATTAGATGGGGGGAAGAAACTATGAAAATATATGCAGGCAGTTGTATAAATAGAGAGCATGGTATAGATATAGACAGACAGCCTCTACATAGACTAATTAGGAACTACATTTCAGCTCCATGCTATACCGGTACTTGTGAACTTCTAGATGCACCTGGCTAACATTTTAAATATAGTATTTGCTTAAAGGGAATACCTCGCTATAATTTAATTGGGCATGTGATCCCTATTTAAAGTTTCTGGATGCTATTGAAAGAAATTGAGCTACACCTCAATCATTCTGTTTGCTTCATATAAATTCCTATAGTAATAGCCATTCCAGCTTCTGGATTTCTGCAGATCTACTTCCAAGAAAGCAAATATATTTTCCAGTGCTGATTGAGGAAGCTTTGGATATGTTGTAGATTCTTGACTGAAGGGCTGAAAACACACATATAAACACAAATATGTGAGTCTAATCCCATGATGTGAGAACTTCATTGGTATGCCACAGTTATTTCTTCTTATACTGAGTTTGGATGATATCTCTTTCCCATCCCTCCTTGAATTTCATGCAGTCTAGTCTTTTAAAAGAAGAATTAGATCCTGGTTTTGGGAAATTGGTGATGCCACTTGGCTATTACTCCCGGTCTTTCTTCAGGTTCTTCCCAATGCTCTAGGAATATGTACATTTGCCAGGGCATAGCTCCTGCTCAAGCTTTTTGTGGATCTAGAATGATCATCACCATCAGATGAGTTAGGAACTAGGGCTGGCTTCTGCCAATGGACATGAACTGCTGCCCTTTATTGCCGGCATTATTGTGGACCTTGGCAAACTGTTAGGCATCTGCTGCTTAGCTCTCTTCTGGCAGTGCTGTTAAGCTGCTCCAGCTATCACAAGTTTCTCTTGCAATTGCCGATGCCCTCCACATGCATCCTTCAAGTATCAATTTCCATCTCCTACACCCATCTTACATCCTACTCAGCTTTTATGGGCTGCCTATCCAGGTGCAGAGAGAACCCTGGAACAGACTGAAGGAGGAGCCTTTCTGCAGGTATAGGTGGGCTAAGTGTACTACTCTCAATTCTTTGGCTTTGGCAAGTCCAAATCTCCATTGGCCCCAGAGAGTGGCTGAAAAGAGCTCTGTAAATAATTTGGGGAGGAGGCCTCCAGAAGTGCATATCCATGAACAGGCAAATGAATAGATCCTTAACTATTGCCAAGACTTGCCTTGCCAGCAGGAGTGTGAATAGAGGCTGTGCTACAGCTATGGCTCCACAGAAATTTATCCCAGCACCTTTGTTCCTCACCTTTCAAAGGATACTTTCATTGCTCCATCCTTTGGAAATTGACTAAAAATAGAAGGCCAGAATAACACTGAATCAAGGGGAGAATTTGTCTCAGAAGAAATGTGGGCTGATCTGCATGTTGCAGTTAGCTTTTCACGTAGCTCTTATTCTGAAGTATATTTTTATAATATCCTTTTTGGATGCACTTATTCAACCTTTTGTCTGTTTTTGGCGCCATTTCCCAAATAAACCCTCAAGAATCTCAAATTCACAGCATCTGAAGCTTTTTAGATTAAAAAATACAAATAAAATAAATGGTATAGGTCCTTCTGGTACACTCTATATTCATTTTCAAGCAAAAATACAGCAAAGGATACATCAAATATTTATCCTTGGAAATTAAAATAACATGCAATGCAATAAGATTCTCTTTACAATTTAATTGCTTCCAGCAATTGGTAAGAGATTCAGATGCAAAAGAAAAGAAGAAAAAGAGGAATAGATGTCATATGAGCAAAAGTCATAGGTTTAAAAACACTTTTTTTTTTGTTTTAGGGAATAACATGCTGTGATTAAGTAATAAAGATAACAAAGAGCAAGAACAGACATAGAGAATAGAAAGAAAGGACTGCAGGGGCAGACTTAAGAGAATGAAGTGGCCCAGATGGGTAGTGAAGCTCCTTCTGACCCAGTTTTCAATCCAACAAGTATTATAGGATTTCTACTGAGTTTTGAAAGGAGCTACAATTGGCTTGAGAAGTGTTGGCTGTCAACTGTATCAGCCCTAAACTGCATAAGATTGAAAGTTGCTGAAACAGCACAATACATTTTGCTTTGTCTTGTTTTGGTTTTGTTTGGGTTTTAAGCTAATTCTTAAATTGCATTTGATACTTTTACTTGAAAAAGAGTGCTTTCCGACTTTCCATTGGTAGGATATTCTAAAGGTAGGAACGATTGTTGCCGCTATTTGAGGGACATTTATACAATAAACCTGTTCTATAATATTTCTAATGTAACCATCTATAATAGAACTGTTGTCTTGCTAGTTTGAAGAGATAGTGTTCCCAGCGTCAATGTTTGCACTCATCTTTCTGGAACCTATGGCTTTTGTTGAGTCATATTTTTTCATGTCACCTTATAGATATGAGCCTAGGATATACATATTTCCTTTTCATCAGTACTGCCAATTTAGTGTTTGTCTCTTTTCCATGAGAAGTGGGGAAATCTTGTGGAAGACGCTTAGTTAAAACGTTACTAGAAGATGTAAGAATGTAAGATGAAGGAAGATAAGAGATACACATTTTAGGCAAGATGTTTGACTGTGTGACATTGTTGCAGCATGCATCCTCTTGATATGTATGCACAGAAAGTCAGCTGGCTGTGATGAAACAGGGAGTGGTATCTGGATACAGACTGGCAAACCAGATAGGGAAATCAGGGAGATTTCTAGTTGCTCACATAGTTAAAA
>NW_015387798.1:0-7936 GCF_001527695.2 Protobothrops mucrosquamatus | reverse complement strand
ATTAAAAATGGGGATGAGGGCAACACAAAGCACACAGAGAAAGGTAAGATCTTTCCTAATCCAATAGCCACCTCCACAATGGTGCAGTCCATTTGGGGTCCCAGGTCAACTGGTAGAGGTCTTCAGGCCCTTATGAAAGATCAGAAGAGGGTGGGTACAGATATAACTTTGGGGGAGGATGTACAATGATCCAAAGGGCATGAGCCATACCAGTAAAGGCTTTTCAGCCAAAAATCCTTGACTGACAAGTTCCGCAGCAAGTCCCCTCTGCCAACACAGGTGAGGTGAGCAAATCCCATTGAGGTGAGACAGTTCTTCAGATAACTAGAAGTAATGAAGTCACTTTCTGATTAAACTGTAGACTGCAACCATGATGGACCTCTATAAAGGCAGTCAATCCATTAAACAGTTCCCCCATAATTGAATCTTTACATTCCCACAGGGTTCTTGGGATTCTCCTGATAATTTAGCAGACAGGTCTCTGCCTGGTTGATGTCTGGAATACCAGGATGATTAATACATTGGATGAAATTGCTCCTGCAAGGTTTTTCTTATTTGCTGATCCTGTGAAGCCATCTGGTCCTTGGATGATTTGTGAGAGATTCAATGACTGAAAAGACTATTTCAACAACTTTGTCCCCTATGTGGTTCTTGGTGGCCCATGACTTGGTGATCCTCATTGCTCATAGTTTCTACTTGAGCAGCAGGTGGAAGCTATGATCAAGGGAGCCTTTCCTCAATTTTGGCTGGTATGCCAATTCTAAACTTATCAATGCCTGCAAGCCCTGGATTGTTTACACCCTGATTACTGCAATCACTCTGTGTGGGACTGTGTTAGAAGAAAATATAAAAGCTACAACTGATGCAAAATGTGGCAGCCTAGTTAGCTGAGGAAATCTATAGCAGAGATACAGCCATCTTGAGGTTACTGCATTGTCGTTCAGTAGGCTTCTTCATTCAATTCAAAGTGCTGGTTGTAACTTGTAAAGCTATGTATGTATGTATGTATGTATTGTATGTATGTATTTTATATAGGAAAATTTACATGATCACCCAACTCACTTCCAGTGACTCCAGATGGTTTACAAGAATAAAATCCCAATACAAAAACTATATAAAAACTATACAAAAAATACAAAAAAAGCAACAACCCCACTCCACCCCCTTGGCGACAACAATCAAACAAGCCACTTGATGGGCTCCATATCACTCTCAGCTCATTGCAGAACTATGTTTTCAGGGCCTTGCGAAAGTGTCAAAATGGGAGCTAATCTTATCTCTGCAGGGATGATGTTACACAGAAAGGGAGCCACTATGAAGAAAGCCCTTCTCCAGATGGATCTTCTTAGGAGCATTCCCTGTCTCCCGGCTCTGGCGGGTCAGATAAATATGATTGGGAGAAGACAGTCCTTCAAATAACCTGGTCCCAAGCTATTTAGGGCTTTGAAGGTGAGAACCAGCACCTTGAATTGGACCTGGAAGCAAATTAGCAGCCAATGCAGCTCCCACAAGAAAGGTGACACATGTGCAAATCTAGACTTGCACAAAACCATGCAGGCTGCCACATTTTGAACCAATTGAACTTCTGAATACTTTTCAAGGGCAGACCATGTAGAAAGTTTTGCAATAGTCAAGATGGGAGGTAATTAGGGCATGGGTAATTGTGAGCAAGGATTGTTGATCCAAGAAAGGGTGTGACCGATACACCATCCACAGTGCGCAAAGGTCCTCCTGGACACAACTGCCACTTGCTCCTCAAGCAAGAGTTGTGAGTCCAGGAAAAACCCCAAATTACATACTAGGCCTGTCCCATCCAAGACCACACTGCATCAGGCTATATGGGGTATCATCTATACTAGTACTATTCTTCCCACCTAAACAGTGTCTGCCAAGAATTTTGAATCCACCAGAAATTGGGGATAGTTGGGATAGTGGGCTTCCTCTGTATTAACCTCAATTCTCTGGAACAAGCTGGCCAGAGCTATTATCTGCACCCTTATGGAAGACCATTGTGTTTCAGTGTATCTTTGGTCTTTAACAAAAAGCTATGGATGACACTGACAGTTGTTACTGCTATTATTAATGCTAACATTGTAGTTTACTGGAAGGTTGAGTCTTCTTTTTGTAAACTCACCAGAATTTATATTGATTGGTGTGGTACATAAATCTAGAGTAAATAAATGCTTCTCTATAACTATGAAGGTGATTTGATAAAACTGGTTTCTAATCGCTTCTGATACCAAGCATAGGTTTTGCTCTGTTCTATGTGGCTTTTCTTCTTTGCATTTCAATAGGTTAAAAAAAGTGAAGTGAATCTATGAAACTGTAAAATGGCAATTTCCCTTTTCTCACCACTCATGTCTTGTCATTTCAAACATAAACCTAATAATGTCTTTCTCCAGATATAAGCCACTTTTGGAGACAATAATTGTTAAACGTACAAGATGAAAAGAAGTAAAGAAATACAAGCTTGATTACAAACATAAACTGAATTGTCCCTCTTTTTTTCACCACTCCTTTTTGCAAGGTGAAGAAATTGAGCACTATTTTCAGCAACCAAACCTGCAGTGATTTGAACATGCAGGGATGAAAATGAATGAAACTCAAAGTAATATATTTATAATTTCTCTTTATAGTAATAGTTTGTATTCTAAGACAAAACTATCCCTATTGGACAAAATAGTGTGTGGTGAGTGGCTTAAGAATATATAGAATATTTTTATCATCATTATTAATAACTTAAAGAGACTCTCTTTTTATTCCATCTATAAAATCACCTTCTTATATAGCAATTTGTTAAGTCAGAATTTTCTGGTTTTTCCTGCTGGCCCTAACAACCCTTCCAGTTATATTTGAATAGGATTAAGTATTCAGTAACTCATTTGCTTGTAAACATCACTTTTCCTTAAAGAAAAAAATCCATTTCAAGAATGATAAATTTTCCATCTATATGTTTTTATTTTTCTGCAGCAGGAGAATAAGATTGCATGAGAATAATTATGTTCATATGCCCATTTTTGACACCTTATACCTGCCTCTTGTAATCCTAAAATTAATACTCCTCCTTCAGAGAAAGGAGACTGATTCTTGGAATAGAAGCTCTATACAGCTCAAGACACAATGTGCACAAGTGCTTTGTCAGGCTTACCAAAATCTGGCCCTAGTCATTCATTAATCATATTCAGGGCATATTTCTTTCAGCTCAGCTCCTCAAAGTGCATATTTTTAAGTAATCTGTGGAATTGAGGATGTTTGTTTGCAAAGGTTGTGGAGAAGGGATGTATATCAGTCAGCTAGAACCCTGAATGCTGTAATTCCTTCACAAACTGCCTTGCTTAATAAGCAGCTGCTGAAAAACATTCTGTCCTCAGCCAATAGGACAGCCTTTTTCCTGCTTGAACATGGAAAATTTGAAACTGGGTAGAAGAAAGGTCTGGGTCATTAGCATGCCCTTGCTCTCCTCTTATTCCTGCCATTGAACAACAACAACACAAAAAAGACTGGAAGATAATTTATTTGCATTCTCTGAGCAGGAGGGACAAATGTATAACATGAGACTTCCACTGCATGGAAGTCTTTTCGAAGCTTGTTATTGTATTAATTTTTCAACCAAGAAAATTCCCCAAATTTTAACACTGATCTAAAGAAATATGTTTTTAGACTTCTGATAACAAATCTTGTCAACCAGTAACAAAAATTAAATCAATTGCTTATGTTGCATCCATCTAAAGTTTAATATAGGCTTTTACACATTTTACATAAAAATATATATAGTTACCAAACAGTCCACACAAGCCTCTAAATCCACAATATACACTGGCTGTTAATTGTTGAGACAAAAATAGTGGCTTCTGGTAAACAGATTCCTTTGGGAATAAAGTTTGAGATAGCTTCTGTGATTGCTGTGAAACACTTGGTCCTGCTTTCCAGTAGTACTTTCCTCACAGAGAAGAACCTGTCAGTGAGTGGGAATAACCTGTGAGTGCCACAGGTAAACCATACCTCAGAGCAGAAGCTGGGGTCTGAACAATGCAGCCACCCATCCAGTGGAAGCAGCTTTCTATTATATTAGTGTTAATAACTGCATAATCTCATTATTAAAGTCAGTTTTAGAAAAATCTCTCAGGCCTTTCAAAAAGAAGACAAACAGCAAGCAATAATAATCCACTTTGCAATGGCTCAGAACACTTGGAACTACCTTGGCTAGGATCTAAAGTTTACATATACACACACACGTTCATACTCACACATGCGGTTTTTAGAAATGTACATAGTTTTTAAAAGGCTCATTACATTCCCCTGCTGTAGCAATGTTTACTGTATGTCTATCTGGAATGCTTGATAAAACAATAGACTGCAGCAATGTTACCTTCCTGCCATCACTATTGGCATTGTTATTTTTAGTTTACTTCTTTCAATCCCACAGAAGGCATCTTTCCTCTCCTTCCAACTGAAAGCATATAGCTACTTTGACTGTATTATATTAAATATAATATAATTAAATGTATCAAGTATAATATAATCAAAGTAGCTATATGCTTTCAGTTGGAAGGAGAGGAAAGATGGCTTTCTGTGGGATTGAAAGGAATAAGACTAAAAATAGCAATACCAATAGTGATGGCAGGAAGGTAACATTGCTGCAGCCTGTATCTGCTTGTATATTTATTAAAAACAGAGAAAAAAGTTAATGATTCATTTTATCCACTATCATCTTTTCATGTATCTACTGGATACATAAATTTGGATTTGCATCTACAAAGGCTAAAGCAGTTCAGACATTGGTTCTCCTTTTCCTGAATGAACAGATTGTGTCTTCAATTCCACATTCAACTTCTCTGGTCCCAAAGTGATTTTTCACATTCTAAAATGCTGCCAAAATAATGACTATTTCACCCTTGTTATTCAAGGACGTTTACCTGGCTTCTGTCTCTTAAGAATTTTCCCCAGGGTGAGATGGGCATTGCCTGGAGCAACAATATTCCAAGATAAAAATATAAGAATACACACATTTGGTTTCTTCATCCACACATCCTTAAGGATTACACTTATTCTCTTTCTATATTTAATTTAGGGAGGAAATTACAGCACCGTAGATTGTGGTGAGATAGGGAGTTAATGGCTTTAATATGCTTTCAGGATGGTATGTTGTTACTAATGCTACATATAATTAGTTTAACATATAGCTACTTTGATTATATTATATTAAATATAATTAAATATATTAAATATAATATAATCAAAGTACCTATATGGTTTTAGTTTGAGGGAGAAGAGTGGTGTATTCGTTGTGGTCAGGCAAGGCTCTTTTTTTGAGACAGATTTATTTATTTCCAGGACTTACTGCATAGGTCACTCCAGTCAGAACAAACTCTGAATGACATACAATTCCTCCTCCGTAAGTTGGAATAAATACAGAACTAAATGACACAAACAACCTCTACATCCAACAGAGTGACTATTTATTTCATATCACTATGTATCATTTATGTCTCAACTTTTCTCCTCAATTTCTGCTGCTGCACCTACGTACAGTAACAGACCGTTGTAGCTTTCAGTTTCAAGCCTGGGCCTGGAATAGAAAATGCAAAACCAGGTATTGAAGTGAATCAGCAAGACTTCCTGCAGTTGAGAGAGCTGCTTTGCTCTAAAACCACTGGGACCGCCCCACCACTACCGCCAGTTCATCAGTGAGTTGATGATATTCAATGATACTGTACATCTCTGCCCAGACTGTCCAAGTTATGTCACCAAGGTTCTTCCCAGAGCCTGGAGACTATGAAAATGTGGATGGGGAAGAACAGGTTTGGCTCAACTCTAACAAAAAGAGAGGATGAAGACTTTATGGGCTCCCATATCTGGAGATCTTCCATTATTAGCTCTAGTTAACACTCCCAGGCAGAGTTGGTGCACAATTTCATGTTCATGGCACAGGTGGCAGCCATGGGACAGGAGGGCCTTTGCTTAAATCAATGCAGGTCATGAAGCAGGCGTGTAACACGCACAGGCTGAGAGCACCCAAAATTACCTGTGCTACAATTCATACCAATTGCAGCTTCCAGGTGTGCTTTGAGGGCAGCCTCAAGTAGAGTGTCAACTTTGAAAATGAGTGTGGCTGCAGCCATTTTCCCTATTCATTTTCGGTTGACACATAGCACAGAGGGAGGGGGGTTTACCAGGTGCTTCTCTAGACTAAACAGATTTTCTCCTATGGGAACCAAGGTCATCGGCTGCTCTCTGGACTGCAGGCTGGGCGTTTCGTGAAAAGCCCACCAAGAAGATGTATTGGGGAACATAGTAGCTTGCATAGCTTTAGGGGTAGGATTTCTTAACTTTGTATTGGGGATTGTTACGTGTCTATTCAGACTTGGTTTCACTTTTGATGTGCCAATACTTTGTATCAATAAACATGTTCTTTGAGGAACTTGCAAGCCTTGGAGTTCTGCTTTATTTGTCTCTGTCTGTTGGAACCATGACATAGAGTGCATTACAACAGTCCGTACCATCTTGGCTTTCCGCAGACAGTAATCCCCTACTCCCAATATTGCTCTTTAATATATTGTTGTTACTCATATTATTCTAGTAGTAACTGTATTGGTAAACTACCTCAGAATGTCATAATTTAATAAATTAATAATAAATGAAGAAAAATGCAAAACCTTGCAACACTGAAAACTTTTTTGTTTTCATACTGGCTAAAGCCCTTTTCACCTATTACATTCTCTCCCTGCACTCCAGTCTTTTGGGACAGATATTTAAAGGACATAAAGATAAGAAGAGGAAATCTGCAAATTCCTTTTCCCATTCACACCAGAGGTAGTCCTCGACTTATGACTATTCAGTGACCATTCAAAGTTATGACAGCTGAAAAAAGTCCAGTCCCTGCACTTATGACTGGTCCTTATACTTATGACCATCCTCACAACTACTGCATCCCCATGGTCATGTGATCATCATTTGTGACCTTTCCAGCTTGTCTTCCAAGAGTCAATGGTGAAAGCTGAGTCTGCTTAATGGCAGCATGATTCACTTAATGACCCATGTGATTTGCTTAATGACTATGGCAACAAAGATCACAAAGTGGGATATGAATCAGTTAACAGCCACCTCATTTAGCAACAGAAGTTCCAGGCCTAATTGTGTTCATAAGTCAAGGACTACCTGAAGATTTTTCTTTCCAAGGTGGAAAAACTCTTTAGCAGTCTTCTGCTGAGGGGATATAGGACCTCAGCAAAGATTAGCAACCTTAGATAGCAAAGGGTGATCAGTTCCAGGAAAGAGAGAGACATATATAAAGCAATTGCATCTTCAAATACAGTGAATGAATTCTTTGTTAAAAAGCAGGAAGGAGTGTCTCAGGAAACCACAAGTTTCTGCTTAAAATCTTTTTGCTTGAAACCCAAAATGCTGAGGCTAGTCCTGAAACACTTTATTGTAGTCAGGAGTTCTTGAATAAAAATGTACAAGCTAATTGTCTATAATTTGTGTCCTTTCAATCACATGATAAAGCACAGAGACAAGCATCCTTTCTCTATTGATGAAGCTTAAGAACATTTAAAAATAAGATGTTCTTGCTAATATGGTATCATTATCATGTGCTTTGAGGGAAGAGGGAAAAGATAAATATTCTGTAAAGGGAAGAAATATCAATATTGTAAATAATGAGCCATATTTACTTCCCAGAGAAGGAATGAAGGAAAATAAACATCACTCATGTACACAACTTGACATTTTCTTTGCTTTATATCTACTTAAGCTTTAATGGAAAATTCATTTTTACAGGCAGAGATATCGACCTAAAAAGTATGACCAGGTCTTTTGCAAAACAGATTAACCATTTACAACTTCAGAATTCATTAACCTTCAAGTTGAAGAGCACAGTCTAATGGATGCGGCTATCTGAATTAGAAATGAAAAGATATTTGTAGGGTTCATTTTT
>NW_015387797.1:110980-134835 GCF_001527695.2 Protobothrops mucrosquamatus | reverse complement strand
CCCCTATCTGTTTTGGTTTAGTTTTCCTTTTGGTGCTTGTAATTTTTGTGTGTGTGCTCTGTGCTTTGTTTTATTTTTTGTTCCAGGTTTGGTTTTTTTAACCTTTTGATTTCATTGTGTTGTTGTTGTTTTGTTTTCTTTTTTAATTCTATCACTTCTCCATCTCTTATACGTAGCTTATGTCCCTTTTAACACCCCCCTATCAGCCTCCTCCTCTGCCCCCTTCCTCTGCCTCGCCTTCTGCTCTTCCAAATGGCCCTCAGTCCCCCAAGCAGCCAAAGGAACCCCTCTCCCATCGCTTCAACGAGTTCATGACCTCCAAACCCAAAATCCACTGCTTCAGGAGCCTAAAGCGTGGGGTAAGTTCTCTGGGTGTGTCTGTTGGCTTTCCTCTCCTCTTCCATTGCACGTTCTGTTGTGACGTTTGGGGAAACTGAGGTGTACGTCCACCTGTGCCTTCCTTCCTTCCTCGTAGAGGGCCATAGTGGTGTGTCAGACCTGTAGCTTGGCAATGAGATGCCAAGAAGTAGAATTCAACACGGAGTCAAAAACCGCCACGGTGAAACCACAAAAACGTCGCACAGATCAGGAAATGAAAGGACCACTTTATACTGCACTGGGATCCTGGGTCCAGTTCTGGTCACCACAGTGCAAAAAAGATGCCGAGACCCTAGAAAGAGGGCAGAGAAGAGCAACAAAGGCAATCTGGGGTCAGGAATCTAAATCTCATGGTTTAATTTTGGGGGAACTAGGTAGGTCTAGTCTAGTGAAAAGAACTAGGGGTGATATGATAGCAGTGTTCCAGTTCTGGAGAAGAGGGGGTCCCCCTGTTCTCCAAAGCACCTGAAGGCAAGGCAAGAAGCAACCTAGGAGAAATTTCCTGATAGTGAGGACAGTTAACCAATGGAACTCCTTGCCTCCAGAAGTTGTGGGTGCTCCATCACTGGAGACTTTTGAGAAGAGGCTGGACAGCCCTTTGTCTGAAATGATATAGGGGCTCCTGCTTGAGCAGGGGGTTAGACTAGAAGACCTCCAAGGTCTCTTCCAACTCTGTTTTTTCTGTTATTCTGTTTGGCCATCAAAACAATCAAATCTGAGCAGTGTCTCCGTGCTTCATTTAGTGACATTCAAAGTTGCAACGGCACCAAAAATGGTGCTTTCCCCCCCCCCAATCATCATTTTTAGTGACTCTCCACTTGAACCTTTGTGGTTTCTGTTCCGATGGATGTTATTGACTCCTTCCCTTATCATATAATTGTCTGTTTTGCATCCAGAAATGTGTTTTTAATCATTTGCCATGTTTTACTTTTGATTCTTTCTTGAAGTTGTGCGTTGTGGGCGCACAATCCCATTGTGATCGTCCAACTTAATACTTTTCCAATCTGCCTGCCACAATGCCTAAAAAAAAAAAGATTAATTTCTTCCTTTTTTCAGCTTTTGGGGATGTTGATTTTATTTTAGCACTATTTCAGCCCTGGCTTGCTTGCAGATTAATAGCGTGTGATTATTTTTCTCTGCAGTCCAAATTCGGTAGGTACTTGGTGTTTTTAGAAATAAAAGTGAAATAAACTGTGTTGACCAAGGGCTGCTTTTCGTGTTATGATGTTCACACCCACTGAAACCCCACCCAAGCTGGAAAATTTAAGATGGATTTCACTTATTTGGGATTAAACTGTTAGCTGGTGTTTGGTAGGACAGGATATTTAAAACGGCCACATTTAAATTGGATGGAGTATAATTCAGCATAAAACAATTTCTGCGAAACTCAAAAAAACGCCCTGCCTCTAAAAAGTTAGCCTGTCAGGGAATAAACTGCCAGACTAGTTTTCTTAATGCGAGGAGTGTTAAATTATTAGTAGTAGTAGTAACTGGGGCACATTTGGGATTTTCCTGTGACTGGATAAATTATTCCGTTTTCTGGCTTGGAATAACCCAGTATAGTAGATCAGAGTTAGTGACTGTTTAGTATTTAGCTAGTTAATTTTTTAGTTAGGTGTTTGTTTTTTTCCCCCTGGTGTAGCTGTTTTCTCTCTCATGCTCATTCCTCCTTCAGTTCTGGATTATGAAGAATTCTGCTCAGAATTTGCATCCAAAGCAGATGCTTCTCGTATTAAATGCTTCATGGGGAAGGGGTGTCTCTGTATCCCCTTTCTCTTGCTCAGATTTTTTTCTGAGACCCAGGGAGGACCAGTACAGGTAGTCCTCAACTTACGACCATATGGTCATAAGTCAGGCTGATCCTTAACTGAGCCATTGCGTGCCCAACCTGATTTTATGACTTCTTTTTATTTACGATGGTCATTAAGCAAATTCACACAGCCGTTAAGGGAAATCCATGGTCATTAAGTCCACCCATCATCTGCAGCCAGGCATGTCTCATTTAACAGCGGCATTGATTAGCGCTGGACGTTCTGGTCCTGATTCACGGTCATAAGCCGAGGACTATCTGTGTTAGATCGTAACCTGGCCACCCTCTTCGGGGAATCCTGGCTTGCAGTTCAGAGGATCTTTGTTCATTTTGTTTCAATCACGCTCCAGCTAGAGGTAACCTTTATATTGCTGTAGGAAGAGTAAATGTAGATCTCTTTATTTTTTTTGTTCTTCCTCCTCCTCCTCCTCCTCCTCCTCCTCTTCTTCCTCCTCCCTTTTAATACCTGTATTTTCTTTTGCTGACTCAGCAACAGTCTCAGTCTTTGTACTTTGACAAAGAACACATGAAGAGGCGATTAGGCAGAGCCACCTATGCCGTGGAAGCTAGGGAGTACATTGTAAGTCCCATGGATGGTGTGGACGGCCCAGTCCGTCATTGGCGCAACCACTGACTTCTTTGCAGCGGGGCAAGGGGAGGGGGCGAGCTCCAATTTGGCCCTCCGCAACCCCGGATCGGTCTGGAGATTGCAAAACCCCAAATTCTGATGGAAGGCGGAGCTGCCTTCCACCCACCCCTTTGTGCCTTACGAGGCTCTTCCACGGCACCGAGGCGCCCCGATAATCTTGGCCTAACCTTTCGGAAACCGCCCTCTTGCCCGCTGTAAACGAGAGTCATGGTTTGCCACGTGCCAGTGACACCCAGATCCGCCGGCTTCTCCATGCGCTGCCGCGTGTTCTTCGTTGCTTGCGGCTTCTCCTCCATCATCGGCTCCCCGCGAAAGGATCCCTCGGCTGCATCCTGACAACATGCGCCCCGGAGGATTTTGCCCTTGGTTTCAGGTTCAAGAAAGGGGGCTTGTGAAAAATCAGAGCCTGGCCCACCCCTTTCCTCTCCGGATCTGTCGCAAACGGCCATCGGTTGGGGGAAAAAACCCGAATAAATGAAGTGGGAGATATGGTTGGAAATGGCGCAACTGAACTTGATCCTCAAATTTATAGCTTGCGATTACACAGACCTTCAACCTCGGCTGCTAGAAGAGGTGTGGACTTCAACTCCCAGAATTCCCCAGCGGGTTGAGGAATTCTGGGAGTTGAAGTCCACTCATCTTCAAGGAGTCCAAGTTGATAAACACATGACTTTTTTTTTTCTTAAGCAGAGGACCTAAAGGGCTTTGACATTTGCTTATACCTTTTCCCCCCCCCCTGCAATTTCTCAGTGAAATCCAGGATTAGATCATTTATTTGAGGAGTAACTTTAGGCATCAGCCCTGCCTAGCCAATTTTGCTATTGTTGGTTTTCCCACCAGGATACTTTGTCTAGTCAGTGCAAGCCGTATAATTCAACTGTTGAATTTCTGGCGTGCATCGCCCAGGAGATTAAATCCCAAACATGCTAAACTGGTTGGGTTAAAGCCAGTTTAAGCCACCCCAAAATACAGTGTCATCCAAAGAAACCAAGGTTAAGCGTGGAAAACCAGAATCTGGTGATCAGGTTGCTCGTAACCAAAGAATTAAAGCAGCATCCAGGTAAAAAAAAGACTGAAATGAGTTTCATTTTATTCATTTATTTATTTTACAGGGCTATGAAAAACCCAGGAAGTTAAAGGAATTCTAAAAATTAACCACAGCCCAATCAGTAGAACGAAAGTTTTTTTTTTTACAGTAATCCAACCAGTTTATTTTTAACATAATTTGTATTCAAATTCTCATAGTAAAATACAAATGAAAAGAAAGATAACGGGAAAAAGGGGAAGAGAAAAAAGGGAGAAAGAGAAGCGTGGGAAAAGAAAGGACGTAACACTGGAGGTTTTTAAGAAGAGATTGGACAACCATTTGTCTGAAATGGTGTAAGGTTTCCTGCTTGAGCAGGGGGTTGGACTAGAAGACCTCCAAGGCCCCATTCAACTCTCTTATTCTGTTAAGAAAAAAGGATTAACTTCCAACTTTTTTTCAGCGCCGTAAAATAAAAATAATAAAATACAGCCTCAATATTTCAGTTTCACAGGCTTGGTACACATGAACCCCTGCTATAACAACAAACCCTTTGGTTTTTTTTCAATCATTCCATAGGAGCTTTTTTTTGGACCTCGTATGGCGTAATATTTTTTTACTTTCAGCCACCTAAGAATCTGGAGGTCCATTTTCTTTATTCAATTCCTTCTTTTCACCACGGATGCAAAGTTTTTAAGACCGCATTCTGGAACCTTTGGGGCAGTCATGTTGACAGTTTAAAAGCCTCCACCGTAGATGCAAAAAAAAAAAAAAAAAAAGCCAAAAATCAGAAGAAGAAAAAAAACCACCCTGCAAAACAACACCTTTGGTCTCGTTTCCGCCTTCCTCCTCTGTATTTCTTTCCCCTGCCTCATTTTGTAAGCTGTAGATATGCTGTATATATGTGTGGTCCAACCCGTAGCATCTATGGAGTGACCGGTAAAAGAGTGGCCTTGCTGGATGGCAAATTCGTAGCTTTGGCGTCGTTTTTTTTTCCTGTCTAGAGAGTGACCAGCTTTGACTCATAGCGCATGCTTCTCGTAGGGATGTGTTCTTTCCTCTGGCAATCATCCCTCGTAGTTTTGATAGCCTGCATGTAGCTGTTGGAGATGTGTAGTAGCCTTGTGTCTTTGTAGACGTTCACAGCCATTGGGGGGGCGAGGGGGGGTGGGACAGCAAAGGAGATGCTCGGATTTTGAGGACCGGCGTTGAGTGACAGGGACCGAGAGACGCTCACCCTTCAGTCTTCTGCAAGTCAATTGCATTTATTCTTTTTAATGCAAAAGGCCATGATAAAATGGACTTTTGCACAGAGGTTCAACCCCTGGTGGGTTCAGGTAAGTGAGGGGGGGAGATTATAAACTCACGTTGCAGCTTGCTAGGTGGGGTTGGAAACACCAGGGGACTGGGTCCATGGTTTAGATCAGGGGTAGTCAACCTTGGCTCTTTTATGACTCGTGGACTTCAACTCCCAGAATTCCTGAGCCAGCTAAGCTGGCTCAGGAATTCTGGGAATTGAAGTCCATGAGTCATAAAAGAGCCAAGGTTGACTACCCCTGGCTTAGATGATTTATTATTTATGTCCCACCTTTATTATTATTATTTTTTTTTGGTAAACAACTCAAGGTTGCAAACATACCTAATACTCCTCCTTTCTCCTATTTTCCCCCGCAACAACAATCTTGTGAGGTGGGCTGGGCTGGGAGAGAGAGGGACTGATCCAAAGTCTCCCAGACAGAGAAATTACCTCGATGGAAATACGTAAGATTTGTTCACTAAGCAAAAGGGATCAAAACCTTCTTTAAGTCCAGAGCATAACAAGATAACATTCAGAAGCAACTCAGGTAGATTTATAAGATTCCAACTTGGTCTCAGATTTTTTATTTTAATTTTAAACTATTCTGATCCACTTGGATAAATTAAAATACACGGATGTGCTAGCTCATTCCATGCAGGGAAGAGGTTTGTTTATTTTTAGAATTTGGTTTACTCTCAGCATTTATTTTTAGATATTTCAGCAGGATATTATCTGACCTATTTTAAAATCCAGGACAGGAAGCCCTATTTGTGAATCTATTAAAATGTTACTGGCAGATTTAAAAAGCCTAAAATTGCACCGGCCATTCCCATGTTTTGAACGATGGCTGTAAAACCCATGTCTGTGGTGAACACATCACTAAGCTGGAGTTTTAATTGCTTTATGTAATAACGATCCATTTATTTCACTGGCTTCATCTAAGGCTAAACTTTTAGCTTATATATCTATGCATTCTATTGAGGTCTTTTGGCTGTGAATTAATACAAAAATCATACTTGGAAGCAACAAACACGATCCTAATAATTACATTTTAAAAGTTGGCATTAAGTTAAGGGGTCTAAACCAGAAGGAGTCACCTTTGAATATCAGCTCTCAAGTCACCTTTTTTGCAGAGGCTGGTTAGCATGGAAGAGGCAGGATAAAAAAAAACCAAAAAACACTGAATTTGTATCTTCTGGCTATTGGGAGACCAAGGCAGTATTTTTTTTGCCCCTTTACGATCTTGTGAACCTTTGCAAAGTTGTGTAACAAGCAGTGTCCATTTGCACAAGCTGAGCAGACTCTGTGCGTGTGTCCAGCTCATTCGCATCGTTTTATTAGTAACCGTTTGAAGCTTTGTCTTCTTTTTCTGATACGTTCTTTTCTTTCTCTCTCTCTCTTTTTACCCCCCTTCTCCGTCCTCCTCCGTTTTAACACGAAGCTTTCCCTGAAGCTGGTAAGCACCATCCCAGCATGAATTTTTTTTTAAAAAAAATCACCATTTTATGTGTGTGACTTGCAGCTTATCCAAACAGCTACATTGAAAAATAACTTTTTTTTCCTGTTGTCTTTTTTTTCTGTGTTTGTGTTTGTGTGTGTTTATTTATTTTATTTTATTTTGGCCGTTATCAGATAACTTTGAATATGCAGGTCTGGAATTTAATGGAGGTGATCCCATTTTAATGCTGCTAATGAACTACTAAGAATTAACTTGTGGTGTTTCAGTTTAATTAGATGGCTTTCAGAAAGCTGCATGATGCAGGCTGTAAAAACATAGACAGTAGGCTTGTCATTCTGAACTGACAGACAGCCTTGAAACAGATTTAAAAGAATTTAATTTGGGTGAAAAAGACACTTTTCTCCATCCACAGGTGGGGACAGCGAAGAAGATAAAGTGTTGAACTCAATGAACAACAGAGAAAAGTCTGGCCAATTCAGATCACAATTTGTTAAAAAAATAAATAATGCTCCCAAATGAAAGAAGAGTTAGGATAGCAAGTTTTCGGATTGCACAGCGGGGTTGTTGTTTTTTTGGGTTTTTTTTGCAAATTCCGAGAATTTGTTAGTTAAAGGTTTGCTATCCTAGTTATTCCAAATTGGCAAGGAACTGAAAACATCCATCTGCTGATTTTTCCCCCCAAATAAAATATGTAGTATCACTTTCACTGCTAAAAGGTTTTCCTCCTATCTGAAGCAGCCAACTGTCCAGAAAAAAACGCAATATTTGATACCAAAGCACCTGAGGGCAGGACAAGAAGCAACGGATGGAAACTAATTCAAGGAGAGAAGCAATTTGGAACTAAGGAGAAATTTCCTGACAGTGAGAACCATCAATCAGTGGGCGATCTAAGAGATTTTTTCGGACCCTACCCAATGGAGAACTAAAGTATCCTCAGGAATATATAAATTGATCGTCCTTGATATAAGCCTTGGCGGATCCTTCTCTGTCCTTCTTTGAGTTCAAACTGATCACCTCTTTCCCAGTCTTAATAACTGGACCCAACAGATGCTGTTGCCATCTTGGTTATCCATTTGTCTTGGTCTGCTAGCAAACTACGTTTTTCAGCCTTTCATGTGCAAACTCCCCAAACTAATGCTATTTAACCCCATCCCAGCAAATTTCAAAAGAATAACTCCATTTAATTCCAAAAACCGAGGCTGGTGATGAGGGATTTTCACGGCGGGTTCATCCTACATTCCAGCTCAAAGAGAAGGCTTGATCAAATATCTTCACGGTGAATAAGTTGGTGGGTTAAGTTTGGCACTACAGGTAGTCCTCGACTTACAGCCGCAATTGAGCCCCAAATTTCCGTCGCTAAGCGAGACAGTTTGTTAAGTGAGTGTTGCCCCATTTCATGATCTCTCTTGCCCCATTTGTTAAGGAACTCACTGCAGTTGTTAATTGAGTAGTACAATCCTAAGTCATTTTTTTTCAGTGCCGTTGTAACTTCAAACGGTCACTAAACGAACTGTTGTAAGTCGGGGATTCCCTGTAATTATTTGTTGTTCTGAAATTTTGTCAGGCTTGGAGCTGCTTGGATCAGGAATTCTGGGTGGAATAATCAGAGGCAGTTCAGGTGGTTAATAGAGCGATCAAGTCAAACTCAGACAGTTGGTTGACTGGCTTGTCGATGGACAGCATCCGGATAAGTTGGAACCAAGCAGGCCGGCCTCAGATTAAGCGTCCCTGGCGTTTGTTAGCTGGGTTGAACAACCAGAAGAATTGTCACGGGAGCCTGCTTATTTTCCTAACCAGAAGGGCTTCAATTCTGCATGAGGAAATTCAAAGCCACATGGCAGATCTGCCCGAGGGAAAACATTCTTCTTTTGAACGGACGGATGATAAAAAAAAAAAGAATATTAAATGACAGGCTGATTTCTTTCCAGGGTGGAATGAAGCATGCAGGAAAGTAGGTGAAAAGCAAAATAAATTCAATCTTTTGCCCGGAAATCTGAAACCTCCTTCCTCTGAGGTTCGCAAAAGGCCAGTCTTATCCCCAGCCTACGTTTTAATCAACTTCCTGTGGAGCTCTCCGGTCCAGAAAATAGCTAATTTCCGGCTTAATCTGGCTCTGGTGGGTTGTAAATTTGATGGTGATTCCACTTCTACCCCTTTTCAACAGCTGCAGCCGTAAAGATCATGCCTTCGCTATCAGTTGCATACTGTAGCGGTAGTCCTCTATTTACGACCGTTTAGTGACCATTTGAAGCGGGCATTCATAGGTTTCCCTGAGCCATAAGAGGAGAGCCTTAGTAGTCCAGGTTGGGGGGGGGGGAGAAAAAGAAATCAGAAGTTTGGTAGCGCTTTTTCCGACAAGTGTTACGACGTTTGTGGAATAAATTTAATTAAATTAAGCTTTTGTCAGACGCAGCTCTCTTCATCCATAACAAACCCATTTTTCCCTTCCCTTTTCTCACCCAACCCCCTCCTCATTTAAACCTTAGATCAATCTAGCCATTCTGTGCATCCGAGGAAGAGAATTGTGGCTTACAAAAGCTTTAAAAAGCCTTTTTGTAAAATGAGCTATTCAGAAAAGGTGCTCCCAGTTTTTTTATTCTGATTTTTTTTTTGTTTTTTCTAAAGAGATTTGCTTGTATATAGAGAAGAGAGCGCGGGACACTTTTTGATAGCTAATTGGGTCAGAATATTGCAATGCAGGCCAATAAAATCTCGGGTGGGATGGAGGCGTCCCTGGGAACTTCGTCACGATTGAGAGATTTCAGTTTCCTCTTTTTCTCCTTTTTCTCCTTCCTGCCATCCCAGGGAGGAGGACCAGAAGATTACAGCAATCTCCCCCCGGAGCAACGAAGAAAGAAACTCCAGCAAAAGGTGGATGAAATCAACAAGGACATTCAGAAAGAGTTGGATCAAAGGTAGATCAAACGATATGAAAAGAAGAACATTGAGGCTCCAGAAAGAGTGCAGAGAAGAGCAACAAAGATGATTGGGGGACTGGAGGCTAAAAGATCTGCAGGAATTGGGTTTGTCTTGTCTAAGGAAGAGAAGGACTAGGGGTGACATGATAGCAGTCTCCCAATACTTGAGGGGCTGCCACAAAGAGGAAGGGGTCAACTTATTTTCCAAAGCACCAGAAGGCAGGAGAAGAAACAATTGGTGGAAATTACTCAAGGAGAGAACCAACCTGTAATTAAGGAGAAACTTCCTAACAGTGAGAACAACTAATCAGTGGAACAACTTGCCTGCAGAAGTTGTGGGTGGTCCAAGACTGGAGGTTTTTAAGATGAGATTGGACAGCCATTTATCTGGACTGGGATGGGGTCTCCTCCTTGAGTAAGGGGTTGGACTAGAAGACCTCCAAGGTGTCCCTTGCAACTCTGTTACTCTGTAGCTAAAGTACGAATTCAGAATGCTTTTCCTGGCTCTGGTTTTACAGAATAAATGCAAAAGCCGGTTCCCAAACTGGGAAAGTTTTATCTTCCAGCAGGAATGCCGCCCATTGTGGGTGAAGAAACCTGCCTATACGATAATTGTTAGAACTAAAATAACAGTCTTTGGTCATGGGGATATAGTGACTCTAAATGGACTAGTACCTGCCCACTCCACGTGCTGAAAAGGCGTGGACAGTGATTTTAAGTGCCTGGCGGATGATGGCTCTTCCCTCTTCCTTCACAGAGAGGCCTTAACGAAAATGAAAGATGTCTACATCAAGAACCCCCAAATGGGGGATGCAGCCAGCGTGGACATCAAGTTAGCTGAACTCGGACAAAACTTGGAGAAGCTGAGGCTGGAAATACAAAAATTTGAGGTAGGGAGTTATCTAAGCCAGAGGTCCCCAACCTTTTGGGCACCAGGGACCGGTTCCACGGAGAAAGGCTTTTCCACGGACCAGAGAGTACGTGGTTTTGTGTGCTGCCTGCATCCCACGGATGGGGCTTTGTTTGTGCAGACCGGTTGCTGGCATACTATGGCCTGGGACTGGTCCACGGACCGGGGGTTGGGGACCCCTAATCTGAGCATCAGTTACGGTGTTCTCCTTATCCCGCCGGGCTGGTCAGATCCAAATATTTTTTCCAAGAAGCTGAAATATATCCGTCAGCTTTGCAAGATAATCCAGAGAAAAAGCACAATTCTCTCTCTATTGTCCGGTCACCTTAACAGAATCTTGCAGGACTCTTCTGAGATGTTTCACCCGACCCTTTTCCATCTCTGGGCTGAGATACCTTTATCTGCCGTTCTTCCTCCCGTCTCCCAAGGCCGTTCCCACAGACCATTCAAGTCCCTCATTTCCTGTCCTTCTCGGCTTCAGGGCTGGTTAGCGGAGGTGGAAGGTCGCTTACCTGTCCGGACAGAAGCGATGCGCCGCCAGAGTGGAGCGTACGAGCCCCAGAGCAACACCTTGACCGTCACCAACTGCGTCCAGGACCGAGAGAGGTACAGTACCTGTACAGTGCAGGTGGCAAAGGTTTGGTGCCCTGCCCTCTTGGATGCCAGCCTTGTGAACGGTGGTGCAACCCTCACCTCGCTTTGATACTTGATTTCTGTGGCACCTTTCTCTCCTCCAAGAACAACAACCTTGAGAGGTAGGCTGAATGGAGAGGAGTTGGCCCCGGGGTTCCTAGAGAGCTCCCGTGTCTGACAGCCGTTTGGAATCTGGTTGCAATCTCAGGATTAATTTCCTCCGAGATCTCTGGATCCCAGGCAAACTGATCTCAGCCTACAGGGGTGGCTAGGTTAAAAGGGGTAGAGTCATGTTGCAAAAGTTTAAGAGATTAAGATTAGATTGAGATAAGCTTTATTGTCTTTTTTTTTTTACTGTGAGTGGCATGTTCCATGAGCTCAGGTGCGTTGTGCATTTTGTTGCCTGGAGCACACACCCTGCAAGGCAGCAGACGGCTCGTGTTGCAAGCTGCAGTGGGTTGCAGCTGCCAAAAAAAGCCGATGCAGTCCCAGGCTGCATCGACATATGTGCAGCTTTATGCTGCACTGGTGAGGTCACACTGGCAATACTGTGTCTAGTTTTGGTCACTGCAATATAAAAAAGAAGTTGAGACTCCGGAAAGAGTGCAGAGAAGAGCAACAAGGACAATTAGGGGTCTGGAGGCTAAAAGACACAATGAAAGGTTGCAAGGACTGGGTAATGTCTAGTCTAGCGAGGAGAAGGACGAGGGGCGACGTGATAGTATTTTTCCAATACCTGAGGGGCTGCCACAGAGAAGAGGGGGTCGACCTATTCTTCAAAGAGGTCAGAACTTCACAGCAGAGATCCAGGGTGAGGGGCAGCGTCTCCTCCCTTCTTCTTCCCCCCCAGCCCGTCTGACAGCTTGCTATAGTGGCTGCCTTCTCTTGCCCTTTTGCTGTCTTGAGCAGTCCCGATGGCGGTTACACAGAGGAACCCAGCCAGGAGAGTGACATGAAAACGCCGACGACCGAATTCGACGATGAATTTGACGACGAGGAACCCCTTCCCACCATTGGCACCTGCAAGGCTCTGTACACCTTTGAAGGTAAGGGGGGGGGGAAATTCCCCAAACAGGGCCCAGCAGCTTCTGGTTCAAAGATTCTGGCGCGCCCTTTACAAAAACGCCCAGGACTAGCCTGCTGATGCAGAGGATGTGACCTGAATTTAGGGGTTTTTTTTGGGGGGGGGACCGCCCGTATTGATCCACCTCAACTTCTCGTTTGCAGGACAGAATGAAGGAACCATATCCGTGACGGAAGGAGAAACCCTGTACGTCATAGAGGAAGACAAAGGGGACGGGTGGACTCGCATCCGGAGGAACGAGGATGAAGAAGGCTACGTCCCCACTTCCTACGTTGATGTCTTTTTGGAGAAGAATGCCAAAGGTAACAGGGGTTATATAGGTGGTCCTCGGCTTACGACTACAGTTAAGCCCCAAGTTTCCGTTGCTAAGCGAGGCACTTTTTAAGTGAGCTTCGCCCCGTTTTAAGACCTTCCTTGCCCCGGTTGTTAAGTGAATCGCTGCAGTGCTTAAGTTAGTCACACGGTTGTTATGTGAATCTGCCTTCCCCCCCCTTGACTTTGCTTGTCAGAAGGTCGCAAAAGGGGATCACGTGACCCCCCTGGGACACTGCGACCGTCATAAATAGGGGTCCGTTGCCCAGCGTCTGAATTTTGATCACGTGACTATTGCCGCAACGGTCGTAAGTGTGAAAAACGGTCATAAGTTGCTTTTTTCAGTGCTGCCGTTACTTCGAACGGACACTAAAAGAGCCGTTGTAAGTCCTTTAGTGTACATTTCTTCCTTCCCCCCCCCTCCCACTACTCTTATTGTTTGTTTTGGTTTTGTTTTGTTTTTTTAGATTCCTAAAGGAAAAATAAATCAAGAAGTCAGTTGCTGTAACAAGAGCTTCGGGAGGAGCTTAGGCACAGGAGAAGAAACGGATGATTGGATTTTATGATTATTTTGAAACGCGTCCCGTTTTCGAAACCACCTCTGGCGTTTGCGAGCGTGGGATGAAAGGGAGGGAGAATGAATGAATGAATGAAGCCCTCGTGGAAGGAGAATTAAAACTCCCTTCTAAAACTGTCCTTCAAGTTCACCCTTCATTGCTTCTTACGTTCACCTGCATTTCGGCTGTGGCACCAAGGAATCCATCCTGGCTGGGGGTTCAAGCGATTCCCACCGCGGCCTTCCAGATCCAAACTGTGGGATCCCCTCTCTCCCACCCACCCCCCAGAGAAGGGGTGGAATCAGAGCTGACCCTTACTCACCCATTTTCTCATCCCAGATCCTCAAAGGATTTTGCAAACAGGTTTTTGTTTCTCTTACGCAGCAGGTGTGAAACAGGGATTTCCGTAGCCGGTGTCTTCAAAACCAAGGTATTAGATGGATGGTCTCACCACTAGATAGAAATTTGAATTCGCAATGAAGTCTGAAACTTTACGTTGGGTCCACAGCTAATTCTAGGGCCTAAGGCTGAAATAATTTTTGTTTTAATCTAGCAGATCTACCTAATAGTCTTCAGCTTGGGTGTGTGTGTGTGTGTGTGTGTGTGTGGCTTTGCGCCCTGTTGTGATTGCTTGAGAAGAAAATGGAGGAATTGGAAGGATTCTGCTTAGAGCAGAAGATGGAAATGTTTCCTATTTGGAGTCTGTAGGACCTCTTGGCCACATTGAGGAGATCGCTTCCATCCCCATTGGTTAGGCTAGCCTGTATGGTCCTCCTTGAGGACCCTAGATTGGAGAAGAATGCAAAGTTCGTTCCCCTCCAGCTGGGTGAGTGGTTGTGTTTGGTGTGACCCACACCACGGTGTGGTGGGGGGACCCCATTTCTCCTGTCTCTGCACTGCACTCGCTCCATCTGTCCGTCACATCAAGATCCAGAGGAGGCTCATCGGAAGGAGAACAGGCTTCTATCAGGGTTTAGACTAAGGCATATTGAAGTAGAGTGTTAGCGTGATGTATAAATGAAGCTGCAGAGTTTGGCCATTCATGGTGAGCCAAAAGTGTGCCTTTCCCAGACCAAGCTACCCATGTTCAGAAACACCGTTTTGGTCCTGGGTTCAAGCAGTTCCACAGAACCTGAAAACGTGCAGAAAGCGGTTCAGAGGTCCTGGTTTTAGGCTGCTAAGATGGTCAAATCAGAGGTGTCTTTTGATAGCCCTGGTGTTCACCAGGACTTCGGTTCCATGGCTCACCTATGCTAAAAGAAACCATGATGTGGTCTGCAGCTCTCCTGCAGGCAGGAATTCAGATTTCCATTCTAGGAAGTGCCTAGGGATAATGGATCCCCTTCGTCCTATAGACCTCTTAAGTAAGAATTAGGGATTTTGTTTCCCCCGGGGTCAACCTCGGTGGCTTGAAGAGCAGGTGGACTTCAAATCCCACAACTCTCAAGCCAGGCCAGATGTTTGGCTGATGAATTTTGGGAGGAAAGGCCAGGAAAACTGGCACCAACCCAAAACCTTGCTCAGCTCCCCAGGGATCTGTCTGCCCACCTGCGTGACTTTTATTTCACCAACATTCTTTTTGCTAGCCAACATCATTCATGTCAGTCTTGGTTTCTTTCTCCCTCTCGGCTTGTTTGTTCACTGTTCTGCCCTCTCTGCGTCACCCGGGTCGCTTTCTCCTGCCCTTTTAATTTATTAAATTATTTTGCATGGCGCCTCTCTAAACCCACTCCCCTTTTCTTGCACGTCCACTCCCGTATTTATTTATTTCAGCTTTTCCCAACTCCATCCTGCTTGTGGACTCTCTTGCCTCGGGAATAGAAGACCTCCAAGGTCCCCCCTTCCAGCCCTTGGATTCTGTGATCCATCCAGCCACATTTCACTGTGATTCCCGCCCTTCTCAGATCCTGTCTACTCTCAAGTTCCATCCGTTTTTAGTTCCGTTTTGGGGGCTGCGCCATCAAATCAAAGTTGCAGCGTGGTCAGCGTCCCCAAAGATCTACGATCTTTCCCAAAACTGGAGCCTTGTCGCAGATTCACTAAGAAGGCTATTGCTGTGCCGAGTTCGAGAGACTGACGGTTTTGAACTCGCCTCTTTCTCAGGAGCCTCTGCAGTTTGGGGAGCCAGAAGGGGACTGGGGTAGCTCCGGATGGCAGCTTCAACGAGCTGTGCCTGCAGCCTAGATTTGAAAGACGGAGCAATCTCTCCAAGAACGGGAGAGTCAGATCTCGTTTCTCCCTCCAAAGAAGTGAAAAGGACTAGCTGGAACTGATTTTCAAGGAATTTTTGAAGGATTCCCTGCCTAGGTAACGCATCGCCAAGAAAACTTGAGTTTTCCCGACATTTTTTCGGTGGAGAAGGTCGTAAGCAAGGAAGTGAAGAGTTGGAAGCTGAAGTAGACACTGGAAATACCCTCCAGATCAGCAGTTTAATACGAGCGGACTGTCAGTATCCATTTGTGGATATAATTGCACCATTCTAACTCCTTCCACCTCCTCACCCTTAAAATATCCTGGTGAAAGAAAAGTAAAACTTGACTGCTACAAACCTCAGCGAGCTAGGAACAACTCTAGGAATGGCCAGCCTGGATTGGCTGATGATTGGGAGACCAAAAGCCCAAGAAAATAAATTGAGCCTCCACCCTTGGGAATAGTCTAACTGTGGGGATCAGAGGCTGGGGAGGGGGGGCTTTGCTGCAAATGAGCTGTCAACCGCAGCGTATTTGTGTACCTGCCTGTTTGGGGTGGGCATGGAAAATTCAGGGAAGGGGCTTTTTTTTTCTTCAAAATTGCTATCCTGGTGGGCCAGGCTGACCCCCAAACCTTCCTCAAGCAGAAGGCAGACTAGCCTTCTAGAAAGTTTCCAGGGAGAATTTGAGGAAGCCCAAAGCAAAAAATAAAAAATTAGTTTCAGCATGATTTGGCAAGAGAGCTTCCTATTTGCTATTCGATTTAGGAAACTGCAGCTTGGGACAGTGGCTGAGTCATTGGCGCAAAACTAAATTGAGGGACTTCCCAAAATAAACATCCTGCTTTGGTTAAAAAAAATCCCATTTTCTTCTCCTTTCCCAAATCTGGTGTCCTTAGAAAAGGATCTCTCTCTCTCTCTGCTCTCTTTTGATCCTTTTCTGGGAGCAACTTCCCTCCCCCCCCAAAAAAAATAAAATTAAAAAATGCTTTTTGTAAGCATCGTGTTTGGTGCACCACCGAATCTAAGATCTCGCTAGACTATTCCTGACCAGGAATGTCCACGCGGAGAGAGAGAGATATACCCAACTGTAGTTTGTTTTCCACAAACCAAGGTTACAATTGATGGATGGGTTCAATCTCCTTTTTTTATTCAGGTGCAAAGGCTGAAAAAAAAATATAAGATGAGCTGTGCCATCATTATATTAGGGAAAGACCCGCCAAATATCTGTCTAGCTTAATATTTCTGCAAACCTTGATATGACATGGGTTTAATTTGAAAAAAAAGAGAGAAGTGGATGAGTTTAAGACATAGAGGAAGGGACATTTATCAATTCTTTCATTTTTCAACCCTGGAATAGGAGCGAATGCCTAAGACCCATTTTCTTTGAAATGCTTATTTTTCATGCAACAGTAGAGGGAAAAAAATGTAAGGACAGAGAATTGTTATCTGCCCTTAATTTTAATTCAATTATGTTTTTGGTTGCCTGTTTTACAGGGGGACTTGGCTTCCCAAGGCTTAGCCACACGCCTCCCCAAGATGGCTGGGGGGGGGGGGGGAAATACTTAGGAAATCATGGTGCCAAAAAAGCTGTAGTTTTGAGTCCCGACATATGTTTTGATTTGGAAGACTTGCTTTTGAGATTTTTATGTCATCCTGGGAACTTTCATACAAATGGCATAATAAATTAAGAGGTTTTTTTTCAAAAAATCTTCCTATCAGAATATTGTCCCTCGACCCCGGAACCCCAGATAGAGACCCTATGTTAGAATATATATATATATATATATGAAAAGTTTCATCTATGCTTAAAAAGCATGCATGAAATTTTTAATGCAGGGCCTTAGAGGTATGAATTTGAAGTAGACAAGTAACACCAACAGTTCCTAAAATGTTTTTCCTCGTTAGGATCAGACTAAAAAGACAAGATTATCCTGGCCTCTCAACTCATCCTCTACTCTTGCTAACGCCCTTTCTTACCATCTGTAAATAGACAAGAGAGAAAAAAAATATTTACTGAAAAACTGTGTTTTAATGCTGAGTATTTTTCAAAAGTTCTGCGTACTTCCCATCCCTCCTTCTCATGCTTGAAGTGTCAAAAAGATTTAAGAAGAGAAAAAAAACCCGCCAAATTATATTTTAACATAAAATGTCAAGCACTTTTTGTTTCGTTTTCATTTTTTAATGGTTTACTTCTGTGTATTTAGGCACTGGATTCTTTTTATGTAGGTTTTTGGTGGCAACTTAAATGTCTCTGTGTATGTATGATTTTCCTAGCTGAAAAAAGGTGTAAAGGAAATCCGAGTTCTAGTGTTTTGACTCATTTTATTTCTGGCAACAGAATTCAATCAAATAAAGTGCTTCCATTTGAAAGCGAGCGGAGACTTGAACCATGATTGCTGCACATTGGGATGGATTTATTAGAAATGTAGAAAGGGAGGGGGGGGCAATGACCAATTTTGCACCTATATGCTTGCAACAGAACACACAGTCCTTGACTTACGACGAGAATTTCCACTGCTAAGATGATGAAGTGAGTCGTGCCTTATTTTGCCATTCACTAAGTGAATCACAGCAGCCCGTCTTGGCTGCATTCTTTTTTTCTTAATTTCTTTTTTTCCTTCCTTCCTTCCTCTCTCCCTCCTTCCTTCCCTTCTTTCCTTCCTTCCTTCCTCTCTCCCTCCTTCCTTCCCTTCTTTCCTCCCTCCCTCCTTCTCCCTTCCTTCCATTTCTCCCTCCCTCCCAGAAAGGGAGGAGTGGACCTAAAGAGACAGAACAAAATGTCGGTTTGACAGTTAAGCCTCTATTTTCTATTTTTTAAAAAGTTTTTAAAGCAGTGCCTCTGGTTTACAGAGCAGGCAGACCTGTCTGCAAATTTGTTCGGTTGGAGAGACATGCAACACGAGCCTGGAAGAATTTCCAGACTGGAGAAGGCGGGACAGAGAGAGGGAATCTGTTGTTAATCAATCAACACAACGGCAAGTGGATCCTTTGCTAGTTCTCCCAGCCGAGGACTTGCTTGATGCTCTGGCTGGAGCAAAAGGTCCCCAAGTAGAGAAGATCACTTTTCACCTTCTCCTGTTGCAGTTGGCTGGGCTTCCTACCAAAAATAGCAGAGCGTGTATGTGTGTCTGGGGTGTGTGTGTGTGTGTGTGTGTGTGTAATTTTGTTAGGCCTCTGGGAAGGATGGGTTTAAAAAAAAAAAAAGCACCCCAGCCAGCCATAAATTATTAACCCCAAGAGGAAAACTGTGAGCTCAGAACAGCTGCTTTGGAAAGTTTTTTTTTTAAAAAAGAGAGATGAAAGATAAGTGACAGAGACCAATTTTTTCCCCCAAATATCAGGGACCCAGGGGGCAGTTAGCTCTCAAACCTCAATTTTAACTCAGGTTTAGAAGCATCTGGAGGCCCGTTTCAAAGCTACCAGCGAAGATCTTAATTGTCAAGTACAGGCAGTCCTCGAGCACAACTCAGCTTAGCAAACTTAAGTTGCTAAGCAAGGGAGTTTTGCCCCATTTTAACCGCCTTTCTTATCACGGTGAAGCAGCCCAGCCAGCTCAGATCGAAGCAAGGCAACTTTGACAGGCTTTTGAATGTGAGCGAGTTTTATTGGCTGATGTTTTTGGCAGGGGAACAAAAAGAAAACCAATGGATGAAGCGTCCAAGGTCCCAGTCTCCCCAAAGTGGATCCACGCAGGACAAAACAGGGCTGCCCCAGAAGGACTGTGGGAGGGAAGACACAGCAAGGACAGGTGGCATCCAGCAGGTAGAGGCCAGGACCTCTTTTTGGGTGGGACCTAACCCAGCCTTTGCCATCGACGTCTCGCCTTCAAAGCAGCTTCTCCCGAGTCCACGTTTCATTCTGCATCTCTTCCTCCGGCGTTGCTACCACTCCTTGGTCCAGGAAATAGTAATAATAATAATAAACTGCCTTGTTAAGGGCGATGCCCTTCCCACCTGGGTCAAAAAGTGAGGTTGTGTGTCGGTGTGCGAGGCAGCTGCAGAGTGACAAATCGCTAGGACAGCAAGAATCTCTGCTCTCTCTCGAGGATTAGCATCCGGGCCTCTTGTCGAAACGGTGAAAAGCGGAGACGTGCAAGAAGCCAGCTCTTAGTTCACGTCCAAAGTGGGATTGCCTGTTTGCTTTGGAGGGGGGGGGGACTCTCTTAGCTCCATCTTGCCCTAAGCATCACCCAGGTGGATGAGAAAGTCATGAATCCCCCCCAAGGAAATTTTGCAGGAATTTGGAGTGAAGGTCAGCATCGATGCACAGAGAATGGGGGCCCTCGTTTGCTCCTTCCGGGACCTGCTCAACCTCTTTTCAGTGCACAGATGTGTAGAGTTCCCTTACTTCTTCGTCACATTTTTTTGAGATTTCTGTAGCATTTGGGTGTGCAAGGAACCACTGGATGAAGATTCAAGCCTGTTTGTCGATGTGCCTTGAGGTCCATGCTTGGTTTTAGGGGTACCAACATTACCAGCTTGGGCTGGGAAATACTTGGGTGACAGGAGGGGACAGAGACGAGAAGAATCAAGGACAATCCATTCCTTGAAAATAAATAGATAAATAGAAGGGAATTGGGGGCTGCGCCCAACTCTTTTCATCAGTACGGGAGAAGGGCAGAAGAAATATATTTTGTATGCCACAAAAGGGAGGGGGGGAACCTTGTCGCCCCACGTATTCCTTTCCAACGAGGTTCTTTCCAGGCGACTGGCCCCAAATTCAGGAGAGGAACCAAAAGGAGAACCAAGACAATGGTGCACCCCTTCTTGGGACTTTCTCCAGGAACAGCTCGAGTCACAAAAGGCCAGCCAGGTGGCAAACGGGAATGGTTATGACGCCGGCTCCTTCCAAGGGCGGCCCCAACTTCTCCGCAAGAACCCTTCCCGGCTTCTGCCGACGATGGGATGAGAAAGCAGGGAACCAAAGGCAGGCAGGAGCTCTTCCTTGCCTGGAACGGGACGATCTTGGGACAAAAACAGGCAGGCGAGATGCTCTCGGCCCCCGGCGGGAGGAGCGACCGAGCGTCAAATTAAGACGGGGGGGGGCAAGTGGCTGGCTGGGGACAGGGCAGGGGGTGGGACGTGTGTCGAGTTCCAAAACGCAGAAGGAGTCTGAAGGGGGAGCCGACCTAAGGAAAGGAAGGACGGAGAAGTCAGGAATCATTAATACAGGCAGTCCTCGGCTTACGACCACCGCAGAGAGCCCGACGTTTCTGCTGCTAAGTGAAACATTCGTTAAGTGAGCTCTGCCCCGTTTTACAGCCTGTCTTGCAAGCTGAATCGTTGCAGTGGTTAAAATGAATAACACGGTTGTTAAGTGAATCTGCTTCCCGTTGACTTTCCTTCTCAGGAGGAAAGTGAGCCCGTTGCCAAGCGGCCGAATTTTAATCACGTAACCACTGAAAAAAGGGCCCTTTTATGACCCCCCCGTGGTCAAAACAACCAAAGGCAGGAGACAAATACCACCAGTGGAGGGCTGAACGTCCCCTTTGGGCTCTCCAGGCCCCTTACCTGAACGTCCCCATTGTCTTACGCTGCTCTGGTCTCAGCTTCGATCTTCTGCTCCCCGTGGAGGCTTTCCACCTCCTGCACCTGGGCCACGTTTTGCCGGATGGCGATCTCGGGGCCTCCGCCGTAGAGCGTGCTCAAGTAGATCCAGGTCTCCTCCGAGATCTGCCCGTAATCGGCTCCTGGAAAAGGCAGGAGAGCCCGTCAGGAGCAACATCTGAACTCAGAGCCTTCACCACAGATCAAGGCCCGGCGGAGTCTGGCGTGATTTCCCTCTTCCTTACCCTGTTTGACTTGCATGTGGCCGCTTCCTTTGGCCACGGCGATTTTGGTGTTGTCGATCGGGCCAGGGGGCTCTGCTGGAAAGGAAACAGGGCTTGTGAGTCCGAGGGTGTAGCATTGAGGGCAGCCTCCTACTCTGGGTGTGGTTTGGACAGAGGGGGCTGCCATGCTCCCAACCGACCCCCTCAGCGGAGGCTGAAGCTACGCACGGAAAACAGAGGTGCCTTTTTAAAAAGGGGCTTATAGTGGTTTTTAAAATTATTTTGAAGCATTTAATAAAACTGGTTCCTTTAATAAAACACTGGCTCCTTTGCTTCTTTTTTTTTTTAAAAAAAAATTGAAGTGTTTAATAAAACTGATTACTGGTTCCTTGGCTGGGTTTTGGGTTTATAACTCTCCCGGTTATGATGTTCAGCAAGAGCTACTTAAGGGAAACTTCGAATCCCAGGGCTTGCAAGACTGACCAAAGGGGATTCTGGGAGTTGAAGTCCCACGTCTGGAGAGCATTTTCAAATCTCAGAGTGCTAAGCAATAGCGGTTAAAGCATCAGGCTAGAAACAGGGAAACGGTGTGAGTTCTATTCCCGCCTTAGGCGCCCGGCTTTCGTCCTCCCAGTTCAATCAGGCAACTGGGCAGGCAGGGAAACGGCTGGTCCAAATCTTTGCAGGCTCCCCGTCGCCACCACTGCCCGGTCAGCCTCTCCCCAAACTGACCGTTGTCCTTCCCTTTGACGAAGGCCTCCCATTCGCGGAACCACTGCATGCTGATGCAAAAGATGACGCTCGGACACTCCTCGGCCTGGAAGGCTTTGTTCAGCTGGGGGGGGGCAAAGGGGCAGAGGTCAGTCTGGGGGGCTCCGAGGGGGTCAAATTAATCAGAATAGAGCTGGAAGGGATCTTGGAGATCCCTGCTCAAACAGGAGACCCTGTACCATTTCAGACAAGGGGCTGTCCAGTTAAAAATCTCCAGGGATAATAGCACCCACAACTTCTGGTGGCAAGCCGTTCCATTGGTCAATTGTTCTCACTTTCAGGCAATTTCTCCTTAGTTCCAGGTTGCTTCTCTCCTTGACGAGTTTCTATCCGTTGTTTCTCGTCCTGCCTTCCGGTGCTTTGGAAAATAAGTTGGTCCCTTCTTCTTACTGGAATGCTGCTATCATGTCTCCCCTAGTCCTTCTTTTCTCTGGACTCGCCATACCCAATTCCTGAAACTGTTATGTTCCAGATCCCTCTTTCCAGCTTCCCAATTCTCTTCCCAAGTCTCCCCCTCCCCCTGAACCCACCCCTAGGCTCCCTACCCCACCAGCCCAGCCCTGGAGACGTCGTTACCTTGATGAAGGTGTCAATCTCCATCTTTCTCCGCTTAGCCAGAGCTTCGATCTCTACCTGGCACACCGAGCAGACGTAGAGGTGATTGACGGCTGGGCCGCCCCCAAACCTGAGCACAAAATGAAACCACACTGCATCTTGCGCCCTGGAACTGAACCCCCACAGAGCTGCTGTACTCTGGACTGACCAGGTGCATTTTCCTTGGTCTTCCCATCCCTTCTATTCATCCTTTTAGTCTTATTCTATTTCTTCTACTCTGCTCTACTTCCATTTCTGTTCTAACTCGTGCGAGGCAACCATAAATATCTAACATGCCCAATAACACAAAAGCACAGCTACCAGTTCTTAAAAGGAAGGAAGGGGGGCAGCCCTGTGTTTCTCCTGCAAGTGGTTTTCCTTGGAATGGACAGGAGACCAAGAGGAAAGAACAGTAACTCCAACAATGGCTGAACCACTGGGAGACAAGATTCCTTACCTGTTATACAGGTATTCCCAAACATTCTGGGGAAGAATTACCACCAGATCATCGATATAATGGTATTTATTCGGTGGGATTCCTACGGAGAAAGATAAACAGAGTTCAGAATGAGGCCGCTTGAAGTTACTACAGAAGTGGAAAAAAGTGACTTTTAATCAGTCTTCGCACTTATTATTGCAGCGTCCCCCACAGTTGTGTGATCACAATCTGGGCAACCGGCTCGCATTTACGACGGTCGCAGAGTCCCGGGGTCACACGAACCCCTTTTCGCGACCTTCGGACAAGTAAAGTCAATGGAGAAGCCAGATTCACTTAACAACAGAAATTTTGGGCTCAGTTGTGGGGGGTAAACCGAGAACTTACCTGTATTTGGAAAAAAAAAGGCTAAGAACCCCACCCCCCGATGTCTCCAAACCCCAAGAAAAGCCCCAAATGTTGTTCTGCAAGGAAGGCGACCCGCAGCGCCCCTCACCTCCGTGGGGGCAGAGGAAGATGTGGTTGCTGATGGGTCCGGGCTCCGTGAAGGTGTTGAACTTGTTCAGCCATTCCCGGGAGATGTAAAACTGCAGCAGGCCGGGCTCCTTCATGGTGGCCAAAGAGACGACTTTCTGGCGCTCCCGGACAGCCTCCTCGCTGCTTTTTCTGCAGGGCGGTTCGAAAGAAAGAAGAGGAGGAGAGGAAGAGTGGAGCGGTTGGGTCTAGTGGGAAAGGTACCAAGCTAGAAAGTGGGAGACAGCGAGTTCTAGTCCCGCCTGAGGCATGAAAGCCGGCTGGGTGACTCTGGGCCAGTCACCAGGAGACAGTGAATTCTAGTCCCGCCTGAGGCATGAAAGCCAGTTGGATAACTTTAATCCAATCACCAGGAGACGGTGAGTTCTAGTCCCGCCTTAGGCATGAAAGCCAGTTGGGATAACTTTAATCCAATCACCAGGAGACGGTGAGTTCTAGTCCCGCCTTAGGCATGAAAGCCAGTTGGGATAACTTTAATCCAATCACCAGGAGACGGTGAGTTCTAGTCCCGCCTTAGGCATGAAAGCC
>NW_015387797.1:77237-107237 GCF_001527695.2 Protobothrops mucrosquamatus | reverse complement strand
TTACAGAGTCAGCCTCTTGCCCCCCAACAATCTGGGTCCTCATTTTACCGACCTCGGAAGGATGGACGGCTGAGTCAACCATGAGCCGGTCAGGATCGAACTGCTGGCAATGAGCAGAGTTAGCCTGCAACCCTGCCATTCTGGCTATTGCACCACCAGGGCTCCTAACACCACTGGCATTGACCGAAATCCCCATCGGTCAATTGCAAAAGGCAGCTTCGCTTGGATGCCTGTAACCCCATCAAAGAACACCGGCCTACCCCAGGTCCTTCAGATTCCCAGTCAATATGGAAGCTAAATTCACTTAACAGCCCCAGCAGCCGTGGTCGTAAAACCAGGGGCGCTCAGCCGAGGACTCAGAGAAGCAGATCACGCAGGAAACCATCTCCTCCTACCTTTCTTCAGCACGTAGGAGGCTCCCAGCCTCACAGGGCTGGAATGCGGAGGATTCGAGAGCTTGGCGTACATATCATGGTGGATGGGGCTGCAGGGCCGCGACGAGCAACGAGGGTAGGCGTCATTATCTGGCTCTGGGAAGGATGAGATTTTATTTTATTTACTGATTAAATTTTTATGTCTCCCACCTCCTCTGTAAGGCGAGTCTGAGTGGCTTAAAAATGCAGAGAGGAGGAGGAGGAGGAGGAGGAGAAGTGGGAGAAGATAAAAAAAGAAGGCAGGAGAAGATGAAAAGAGAGGAGGGGAGGAGATGGGAAAGGAAAAAAGGAGAAGGAAGATTAATAATAAATGAGGGAGGGAGGACGAGGAGATGGAGGGAGAGAGGGAGGAAGAAACATGGGAAAAGAGAAGGAAGGAAGGAAGGAAGGAAGGAAGGAAGGAAGGAAGGAAGGAAGGAAGGAAGGAAGGAAGGAAGGAAGGAAGGAAGGAAGATGGGAAAGGGGGAAAGAAGGAAGATAAATGAGAAAGGGATGGCTGGATGGGGAGAGGGAAGAACAGAGGAGAGAAAGTGTAGAACAGCAGATCCATAGGGAACTTCCAGTCCAGCTCTCCCAAAACGGAGGTGGTATATATAGCCAAGACTGCCAAACTGCTCTGGCCAATCAGAACAAGCCTCTGGGCCCTAGTGAGCGATCCTACATCCCCAAGAGCTTTCTTAGAAACAGGAGCAACAGCCTCCCCTTTCCTGCTTCTTCTTTCTTTCCTCCTAATTCACCCCAATAATTTCTAAAAGGGAAAAAAAAAGGCGGCCTCGGGAGATCGCAAAGCTCGCATGGTCCAGAGACCAATTTTCCACCTCCACCTACATCCCCTCTGGGTCCTACCTGGGGTCTTCACAGGGCTGGCGGGTCGAGGAGGGGGCGGCAGGAGCCCTTCCGGAGAAGCCCCGCCCTCCACCGCCATCACCGAGGTGTCGACGTCGGCATCTTCGTCCACTTGCTCCGAGTTGCTCCGCCGTTGGTGGCAGGAGAACTTCCGATCCTTCATCCGTTCCTTCTCGGAGATGCTCCGGCCCGCCTCGTCCTGGATCAGCAGCTCCGCTTCGACCGAGGCGGGGCCCATTTTGCTCTGCCCGTCCCCTTCTCCGCGGTCGCTGCTCGAGTCGCAGGAGAGGAACTCGTCCTCCGAGGGGCTGCGGTCCCCCTCCCTCTTCTCGTCCGTGTCGCTTGCGTCCGAGTCGCGCAGCTCGGCCGCCACCGGCTCCTTCAGCTCTTCGTGAAGTTGGTCCATCAGGCAGCGGAGAAATTCCTGGGTGTCCTAAGAAGGGACGGAAAGGAGACCAAAGCAGGAGACTCTTTCCATTTCTCCGGGACCAAATCCACAAGCGATTCTTCCTCGGGGTATCCTCCAACGACCTCCGTCTTTTATTAGACTAGAGGGTCTCCTGCTTTGTAACAATGGCAGCAAGGAGACCCCAGGCCATTCCCACCTACCTCAGCAGAGGGAACCTGCTCACCTGTTGTGCGTAGCCCCGGAACATGGGGTTGATCAGCTTGATGCTGTGGGAGAGGCTGCTGGGGACAACGTAGCTCGGGCTAGGAAGAAGGGAGGACAGACCGTAACAATTGTGTGTGTGTGTTTATTTTCCACCCACCCACCCATCCACCAATGCTAAAATTTTGCTTTGCATCTCCCAAACGGTGCTCTCCTCAGCCGACTCACCGTTTTTTGTGCCAGACTTCGGAGATCAGCTTCTGGTAACTTTTGCAGAGCGCCGGCTTCTTGTCGGTTCTCACGAGGCCTCCGCATTCGAGGAAGAACTGGGTGAGTGGGGGGCTAAAACGGAGGCAATAAAGCTGACTATTCATTTGATCTGCCTGAATTTCCCGATTTCCCGCCCTCGATAGAGCCCTTCGGTTTTGGTCCAGCATCCCAGACCTCAACGAGGCCTTTCAGTTCTGCCACCTACCAGTTGGAGAGAGCCTGGAGAGCAGCGTTCATGTAACACGAATTCCCCAGGTTTTTCATCCCCGTAAGGCCTAACGGGGCAGGAAGGCAACGTGTGAAGCTCTTGACACCCCCGGTAACCCCTTTGCCACCCCCCCCCCCCAGGGAGAAGGAACGCCAGCCGGCTCACCTCTTGGTTTCAGGTCGTCGTCTTCCGATTCCGATTCTCCTTCGTCAGCGACGGCGATCGGGACAGCTTTGAGCGGGTGGACAGGCGGGAGAGCATCCTGGAGCAAGAATGGGAAAAGCCAGATTCACTTAATAACCAGGTCACTAAGTTAACTGCAGTGATTCACTGCGGCAAGGAAGGCCGTAAAGTGGGGCAAAACCTACTTAACAAATTCTCGCTTAGCAACAGAAAGGCTGGGTTCAATTACAGTTATAAGTCAAGGACTACCTGGGCTCTCAGTACGGAGGTTCGGTGGGTGGCTGGGGGGGAGACAGGGGGACCCTCTCAGCTCTGCCTACCTCAAGGGTTGTTGTTAGAGGAGGACCAATACTGGAGGCAGCGGTGCTCAGCATGGCCGTCTTTAAGCACCGATGTAAACCTCAACAGCCCAAAAAGCTCGGAACTCTTTCGCGTTCTTCAACCAAGAAAAAAAGGGGGGGATGAAGGCAGCACAATCCACAAAACTACCCCGCTACCTGTTCCATAAATTTGGAAGGCAGATTTGCAGGATGGGAAGCCAGAGTTTGGTCCAAGAACACCTCCTTCTCGCACGCGTAGCACCACACCCGAAACGTGGTCAAGTTCACCGTCAAATTGTGCTTTTTGGCCTGGTGGGGGGAAAAGGAAAAAAAGACCAAAATAGCAATGAGGGTTTGTGATTCACAGACTTCACCAACTTACAGACTACAGATTAACGGAATTGGAAGGGACCTTGGGAGGTCTTCTAGTCCAACCCCCTGCTCAAGCAGGAAAGCCTATACCCTTTCAGACAATCTCTTCTTAAAAACTTCTAGTGCTGGAGAATTTCACAACTTCTGGAGGCAAGGAGTTCCGCTGATTAGTTGTTCTCACTGTCAGGAAATTTCTCCTTAATTCTAGGTTGGATCACTCTTTGGTAAGTTTCCATCCGTTGCTTCTTATCCTGCCTTCAGGGGCTTTGGAGAACAGGTTGACCCCCTCCCCCTCTTTTTTGTGGCAGCCCCCCAGATATTGGAAGACTGCTATCATGTCTCCCCTAGTCCTTCTTTCCATGAAATTAGACATACCCAATTCCTGCAACTGTTCTTCATATGCTTTAGCCTCCAGTCCCCTAGTCATCTCTGTTGCTCTTCTCTGCACTCTCTCCAGAGTCTCAACATCAGGGAATCAATTTACTCAACTTAGTGAGATGAAGCTGGTAACGAACCGCTCACCTGGGCGTGCAAAGTGCTGTGATCCGCAAAGGACTCCCCACAGCCGACGTAATGGCAACCAACCTAAGGGAAGCAGACGGACCTATTTAAGCTGAAGCAAATTTAATTTGAAGTCGTTGCATTTGCAAGGCAGGCAGAAAACCCGGCCTTTATGGCCTCAAAGGACTCTTCCCAATCCAGTAACTCACTAGATTTAACAAGTGGAGGAACACAACAACCCCCTTTGCAAAGGTTTTTTTTGGGGGGGTGTCTTACCTGAAGGCAGGCCCATAGATTTGGTCCTCCCGCACCGCAAGACTGGCATGTTCCCTAGATTTACATGGCGGAGAAAAGAAAAAAAAATGAAAAATGTTGACCTGATTCCTGGTGATTTCCCAGGCACCCCCATTCCCCCCCCCAAAAAAAACAATATTGAAGCAGTGACATCATTATGCATTTATAGGCTGTACGTTTTATTTAGACTAAGAGATTGCATTATTCTGAAATCACATTATCTGACTGCTTGGTATGCAAGTTTCGTATTTTTAGTTTTGTGTCCTCTTTTTTGTTAAACTAAAACAAGAATGTACAGGGAGTCCTCAACTTACAATCATCCAACGACTGTTCGTAGTTGCAATAAGTTGAGAACCACCTGTATATGCCAGCAAGGATAAATGTTGCTACAGACAGAGACACTTACCTTGGACTTGAAAAGCATGTCGTCCTTGGTGACCTCACCTATGCAATCCAGGTGAGGACAGAGGTCTCTTGGGTCCCCCATCTTGTGCCTGGGCTCCCCTAAAGGGAGGGGAGAAAGGGCTCGGAGAAACAACAAGCTCCTTTTTCCAGGCCAGCTCAGCCCACCATCCGTGCCTAAAACGAAGAGAGATGGGTCTCAGACTTGCCTCTTTGCATTAGGATGCAGATGACTGGATTCCAAAAAGGCAACTAAAATATTTAATCTTCTGAATGTTAAGTGTTTTGTATAATTCATGAGCCCTTGGGAAAGACAGCAGTCTAAAAATGTAGCCAATAAGTAAACAGAACAGTATTTACAATTCCAGTATAATTCCTGTATCAATACTCTGCCTTCCCAAGGCACTGAAGGTGCAAAAGAAAATAGAAACAATTAAAAATAGTTTTTTTTAAAAAAAAACAACAAACAATTATGAGTACCACCCAGAAGGTCTGGCAGGAAAGGAAGAATTTCACTTTTCTTTCTCAATCAATATTTCTCAATGTTGGCCACTTGAAGATGTGTTAAAAAACTTCTTAGTTCCCAGCCCACATAGTCTACACATCTTAAAGCATGCTGTCTGGGGAATTCTGGGAATTCCAATTCAGATATTTTAAAGTTGCTAAGGTTGAGAAAAAACCTGCATTAGGGATTCTAAACGACAAAAATTTGCAGCAGTCCTTCTGTCACCTAGTTATATGAAGGGAAAATGCAGGATGAAAAATTAATCGCAACCTTGCTTGCGATACCCCCTTCTCTCTTGCAGATTTTAAATGCAGCTGATTTTCCATCTTTCTTTCTCATTCAGTGTGAGTACTGTGTAGGGAGCAAAACAACAGAAGGAACACGTTCTTTCATATCTACTGAGCTAGAAAAAATTCCCACAGCTTTCCAGCCATGGGCTAGATTTTTCAGCTACTAAGCTCTTGGCTAAATGCAATAAAAATATAATACTGCTCCACCGGCTCTTGAATCCTTCTCTAAATCAATGGAGGCCCATTGACAGCCTGATAAATACTAATTAAGATGCAGTTCACAGCATGTTCCCTATTCTGCTTTGCCTGGCTCAGTCAAACAGCAGCCACGAGAAGCTTTAAATGAACCGCAGTTTGTTTCGGCCTTGCACAACATGCAATGTGGCAGTCCTTTGGCACAAACACAATGCTTTCTGAGCAACTTAAAAAAGAAATCAATATTATAGAAGAGAAAAAGAACTCAAGAATTCAGTTCATGGAGGGAGTCAAGCTATTCTCCAAGGCGCCTGAAAGCAGGACGAGAAGCAACGGATGGAAACTGATCAAGGAGAGAAGCAATCTAGAACTAAGGAGAAACTTCCTGACAGTGAGAACAATTAACCAGTGGAACAGCCTGCCTCCAGAAGCGGTGAATGCTCCAACACTGGAAGTTTTTAAGAAGAGACTGGACAGCCATTTGTCTGAAATGGTATAGGGTTTCCCGCCTGAGCAGGGGGTTGGACTAGATGACCTCCAAGGTCCCTTCCAACTTTATTATTAATATTATATCTATCTAATCATCTATCTATCTATCTATCTATCTATCTATCTATCTATCTATCTATCTATCTATCTAATTTTGAAACTGCTCATCTCCCGGGGTGGTATACAAATCACAAAATCATAGGACTGGGAGGGACCTTGAAGGTCTTCTAATCCAACCTGTTGTGCAAGGCAGGAGTCCTTATACCACCACAGACAAATGGTTGTCCAATCTCTTCTTAAAAATCTCCAGTTTTGGAACACCCACAACTTCTGGAGGCAGGTTGTTCCACTGATTAATTGTTCTCATTGTCAGAAAGTTTCTCCTTAATTCTAGGTTGCTTCTCTCCTTGATGAGTTTCCATCTGTTGCTTCTTGTCCTCCCTCTTCTCTGTGACTATCATGTCCCCCCTTGTCCTTCTCTTCATACCCAATTCCTGCAACTGTCCTTCATATGTTTCAGCCTCCAGCCCCCTAATCATCTTAGTTGCTCTTCTCTGCACTCTTCCCAGAGTCTCAGCATCTTTTTTATAATGTGGTGACCAAAACTGGACTCAGTATTCCAGGTATGGTCTTGCATCCACATTTAGAATACTGTGAATTTTTTTCCCCCAGTATGGTTTCCCAGTTTGATGCATTTTGTTCATCTACCAGATTTATACAGCTGCCCGACTCACAGTGATTGGTTTTAGAAAACCACTTTGGCCCTCCTCGTTCAATTTGGCACCCTTTTCAAGTTTGCAATGCTGGCACCTTCCAAGCTGTATTAAATAAACCAGAAGGGTTTTCTGGAAATCGCCCCCCCCCCAAAGTCCCCAAAAGCATCAACTGGTTGTTCCTAGCACGGATAAAAACAAAGCCTTCACGTGGTTGTTCAGAGGCTTAGCAACCAATTATTTCTTTCAGCTCCAATGGAGACTTACTCATCATTTTCCCCACAAAAGCTGGAGCTGTTCACAGCTGCTTTTTTTCTGCCAGCTTCATTCTTTCCCCTCTGTTTTTCACCCCTATCCTGAAAAGGGAAGAGCCGTTTTTCCCCCTCTTCCCAAGGTCCTTTCCCTCATGAAAACACTGGTCTTTGGGAGGCCTCCCTAAACAGAACACAAACTTCAGGTAGTCCTTGACTTACGACCACAAACAAGCCCAAAATTTCTGTTGGTAAGCAAGACAGCCAGTTGTTAAATGAGTTTTTGCCCCTTTTTACGACCTTTCTTGCCACAGCGGCCGTTAAGTTAGTACCACACCAGACACCCAACCTAACCCAGGTCGAATGTGAGCTGGACCAAGAGGTCGTGGGAATGCAGATGGGGGGAAAGGGAGGGCAATATTCTGCTATGATGGGGGGGGGAGAGATGGGGAAGCCCCCTCTCCACTTTACCCATTATTTATTATTTATTTGATCTCTCTAGCTGCCCATCCCAACAAACGATTCTGGGCGGCTCACAATTCGAAAACACGTATAACAAAAACATTCGAAAACAATAAACAAACATTAAAACCATCAGGATCTCTAAAAATACCAAGGTCGATTAGGGGAGGGGTCCTGCCTTGAGACCCTTCTTTTAGCTCTTAAGGGGATCCCCCTACCCAGTTTTCTCAGCACTGTCAGAGCCCCCCCCCTTTCCCCGGAAGCTCAGGCTCGCCCGGCCGCCTCCGACGCGCCTTCCTCGGCTGGGCGCGCTAGGCGAGGCCGGGGCTTCAGAGCAGGCTAGGCCGCAAAACCTTCCTTCTCGTCTTCTCGGCCGCTGAGCCGGGGGACGGGGCCGGGGGGCAAAGCGAGGCCCCGGGGGGGTCGGGGGGGTCGGAGTCCGGGCGGGGAGGGGCGATGCTTACCGGCCGGGGCCGCCTCGGAGGGCGACGCGCCGCTCGGGGGAAGCGGGCGACGGCGATGGTGTCGGGGGCGGGGCCGCGGAGGAGGAGGAGGCGGGGCGGGGCGGAGCCTCGCAAGAGAAGGCGGTCCAGAAGAGGGGTCGGGCCAGATGCCCTCGGGGTGCCCCCACGGACTCCGTTTCTTCTCTAAGCGATGAGCAAGATGACCTCTGGGGACCCAAAGACCCCAAATCTCCTATAGACAGCAGGCCAGATGCCCTCGGGGTGCCCCCACGGACTCCGTTTCTTCTCTAAGCGATAAGCAAGATGACCTCTGGGGACCCAAAGACCCCAAATCTCCTATAGACAGCAGGCCAGATGCCCTCGGGGTGCCCCCACGGACCCCGTTTCTTCTCTAAGCGATGAGCAAGATGACCTCCGGGGACCCAAAGACCCCAAATCTCCTATAGACAGCAGGCCAGATGGCCTCGGGGTGCCCCCACGGACTCCGTTTCTTCTCTAAGCGATGAGCAAGATGACCTCTGGGGACCCAAAGACCCCAAATCTCCTATAGACAGCAGGCAAGATGCCCTCGGGGTGCCCCCACGGACTCCGTTTCTTCTCTAAGCGGTGAGCAAGATGACCTCTGGGGACCCAAAGACCCCAAATCTCCTATAGACAGCAGGCCAGATGGCCTCGGGGTGCCCCCACGGACTCCGTTTCTTCTCTAAGCGATGAGCAAGATGACCTCCGGGGACCCAAAGACCCCAAATCTCCTATAGACAGCAGGCCAGATGCCCTCGGGGTGCCCCCACGGACCCCGTTTCTTCTCTAAGCGATGAGCAAGATGACCTCTGGGGACCCAAAGACCCCAAATCTCCTATAGACAGCAGGCCAGATGCCCTCGGGGTGCCCCCACGGACTCCGTTTCTTCTCTAAGCGATGAGCAAGATGACCTCCGGGGACCCAAAGACCCCAAATCTCCTATAGACAGCAGGCAAGATGCCCTCGGGATGCCCCACGGGCTCCAGGTGCTTCCTGGACAATGGGCAGGATACGCACTGGGGGACCCAACGAGTCTGTTTCCTCTCTAGGTTTTGGCCAAGATGACCTCTGGGAGCCCCAAGATTCCTATTTCCACTATAGACAGTAGGCAAGACGCCCTTTGGGTCGTAACTCTGAAAAACGGTCATAAGTCGATTTTTTCCCCCGTTCTGTTGTAACTTTGAATGGCCACTAAATGAACTTTTGTACTTCGAAGACTACCTGTGTTGCTAAGAAAGAGGACACTCAAGATTGCTTCCCGGACAGAGCATCTTCCGTCCCCACCTGCTTTTATGTATGATGGAACCTGCATTTAATACAGGCAATAGCAAGCAGGACATTTATTCCCCCGTGTGAATGCAGTGACACACAGCGCTATCGTGGCCTTGCTGCAGATGGGGGCTGCTTCCCACAGTCGAGAAAAATAAATTAAAAATACAGCAGATTAAAAAAAAAAAAACCAAAAAGGAGACTCTCATCTCTCCCTTGTATCATTATCTATACTTCTCCTACATCTAACGGTATCCTCTGCCCTGACCTTCTAAGGGCAAGTAGAGTCGCAGCGGGCGGCTTCGTCGCGCGGTATGACGTCACGCGACGCGCGCCCCCAGCTTGCAAAACAGGAAGAGCTCTGTGGCAGCCCCTTTTAGCAAAATTGATTTGAGGAGGTGGGAGATCTCCAGTCATGCCGGCCGGGAAGACTTTCCGCCGGAGGAAGGCCGACTCCGAGGAGGAAGAGGAGGATGAGCTGGTGGCCGAGGAGGTTCGGTGGGTGCCAGTGGGGGGCTTGAAATATTGGGATGGCCTTTTGTTTCTGTTGTTTATTTTTTTATGAAATTTATCAGTCAAGTGTTCAAGTGATGCTCCAGATTATTATTAATTATTATTTCCGTTCTTTGGTTCTGCTCCAGTTTAAAACTAGAAGAAGCGAAGGAAGTACAGAGTTTAAGAAGGAGACAAAATGGAGTAAGGTAATAACTATTTTTTTTCCATGGAGTCGTAATGTCAAGGTAATCTTAGTAGCAAGCACAGACTGAGATCCTGGATTTTTGTTGCAACCCGTTTATATCCTGAGAAACTGAGATTCTGAAAAACATCATCCTTGTGAACATTAAGGTATGTTCTCATATCTGCCATTTGGCTAAGAATTGTTAGATTCCACTACAAGCTCACCAACATGTTGCACAGAGCCAACCAATTGTGATTTATAGATCAGGGCTTGCTGGAATATGTGATGAGTTCAAGGACAAGGAAGGAAATATCAAAGGAAAATATCAAACTCTCCTAAGTAAGATTACCCAAATTGACCCTAGATTGTATTGTTAGCAGTTTTGAAATAAAAATGGAAGGTTCTCTTAAATCATCCTAATTCTTCATTCTTGTCTCTTTCCCCCCCCCCCCCCAAGTGCTGCAGCCTTGCTTGTCGGAGAAAAGCTACAAGAGGAGACAACTTTGGTGGTAAGATCAGAGTGGGAAGCCTTGAGATGAGAGGCCTGTAAACACTCCCCCCTCCCCCCAAAGGTGTTAAGTGATGTGCAAACGCCACCCACTTCGGTGTATTGTTAATAGTGGTTTAACAATTCTTGATTTAGAGCAATAGGTGACCTTGATGGCTGAGGAAGCCCAGTTGGGTAAAATCAGCATTCGTGGCCCTTGGATTCCACCATTTTCTTCTCCAACATCTGCAAAAGAGGCCCTGAGCACCTTCTCTCTGTTTATTCTCTCCACATGACCAGGATGATCCCTTTAAGATCAAGTCGGGCGGAATGGTGGACATGAAGAAGTTGAAAGAGCGGGGAAAGGAGAGGTGGGTCCCTTCTGGCCCCCGTTGTGAGATGGAAAGCCAAGGAGTAACATGTGCCTTCTTAAAGCAGAGCCTCTTAGATATTTTGAATTGAGGGTTGGCTGAGAATTCTGGCTCTTTTGTCTTCAGGCTGCTTAGAGTCCTCTTTGTCGCCCTTCTATAGGATCAGCGAAGAGGAAGACCTCAATCTTGGCACCTCGTTTTCAGCCGAGACCAACAGGAGGGATGAAGATGCAGACATGTATGTAACTGGCTTGCCATTATTTGCTTGCTTGCTTGCTTGATGACAGAATTTGATAAATAAATCGGACCTGATGAACCACTGGGTCTTTTCCTGCCCTCGGTTTTCTGCGTTTCTGAGTTGGGGTCTCTCATTCAGGATGAAATACATCGAAACTGAGCTCAAGAAGAGGAAGGGGATTATGGAAAGCGAGGTGCAGAAAATAAAGCAGAAGAACGCAGAGGACTGTCTGTATGAGCTACCGGAGAGCATCCGGGTCTCTTCGGCGAAGAAGACGGAAGAGATGCTTTCCAATCAGATGCTGAGTGGGATTCCTGAGGTGGACCTTGGAATTGAGTAAGCTGACAGTTTCAAATCCAATAAAGGAGAATATTTGTAGCTCCGGGTTGAAATGAGGGGACTTTGGTACTCTCTGAGCTTGGTTGTTTTCTTACATTTCATTACCCAAACTAGGTAGCATCATCAGTCTTAGCTACCTAGTTTGGGTCATGAAACGTCTGCAAGAAAACAATTCCAGCTCAGAGAGCACCACAGATTCCTCATTTCAAGGGCTACAAATATTCTCCTTTCAAAGATTGCAATGTCAACAGTAAAAATTATAACTCAAAGATTTTAAAAAAGCGACATTCCTTTACATCAGGACAAGTATAAACAATTTCAGTAACTTACCACCTTCTCTTAATATACAACCAATGATCTCTTTTTCCCATGTCCAATCTCTTATCTATAAACAAATCCATACAAAGCATTCCAGTCCTGATGTCAGAAAAAGTCCATTAAGGATTTCCAGAGAAAATAATATATTTTAACCTTGATCAAATAAGCCAACTTTGTTTCTTTCCTTTTACTTCCAATAATCTTGATCTTTAGTTCTAAACACACCGGAGAGTGTGTCATGAGAAGCAACGCTCTAGACAAGTCCTCTCCTTGTCCAAAGAGGAATTATCAGAAAGCAAGTCAACTCGCCTGTTCTTCATTCCGCCATGGCTGTTAGCTGTTCCCTTTAGTCCAACATTTCTTCCCCAGAAGGGTGAAAATATCTCAGCCTGATGTTGTTTCTTTTGGTTTCTCCTTAGGGCCAAGATAAAAAACATCATCTCAACTGAAGATGCAAAGGCAAGATTGCTGGCTGAACAGCAGAATAAGAAGAAAGACAGCGAAACTTCCTTCGTCCCCACCAATATGGCGGTGAATTACGTCCAACACAACCGATGTGAGTACTAGAGGATTTAAGGTCACTATTCTGGATAAAAGTTGATTGACATATAATCAAATGGAGACTAGCAGGATTGGTTGATGTTGAACAAGGTTGAGGTTAGAATTAGTTGAGTTTGTTGAACGAAACCTGATAGCTAAACACAGGCCTGATGAAAAACCATAAAATAATGATGATAATAATGAGAATAATATAAATGGTTATACACCACAGTGGTGAATTTGCATATCACACAAGGATAAAACAAGGAAAACACACCAAGCGCATGACACACTTTAAGCTAGAAACCAAATTTACTTTCTGGTGTGAAAAAACCATACAGGTAATCCTCGACTTACAATTCATTTAGTGACCGTTGAAAGTTACAATGGCATTGAACAAAGTGATTTTCATACTTAAACGGTGAACTGCAGAGATTCACTTAACAAATGTCTCGCTTAGTAACAGAAATTTTGGGCTTAATTGTGGTTCATAAGTCAAGGACCATCTGTAGTTTGAAACCCGAAAATTTAATACAGTTGATTCTAAACTAGCACGATCATTACATCTCTTTGCAGTTTATCACGAAGAGCTGAATGCTCCGGTAAGAAGACATAAAGAGGAACCGAAGGCTCGACCCCTGAGGGTGGGAGACACCGAAAAAACCGAAATGGAAAGTAAGTCATGTACACTACGGTGTTATCTAGCTACTTTGGTCTACTTCTCACAAGCTGGTAGCTAAATTGTTTTAGCCATTGTGGGAACCTAGCAGTCATATAATCATTATATAATAGTCATTAGTCATATAGTCATTATACAATCATATAATTGGAAATAACAGTCATATAATCATGACTGACCTTTGAAGATCTTTGAAGGTTTTTGAAATTTCAATCCGATGGGAGCAATGTATCCTGGATTTTGGACAAATTCTTTTAAGTTAGCCCATCTGAGATATGTTGATTAAAAATTTTGGGCCATTTCGGCCAATCGAAGGTTACAAACAGGAAGTTTTCATACTGTATAGATAATGATTTGAAACATACGGTTCACAGTTTTGCCATCATAAATAAGTAGAAAAGGACTTGCTTTGCCAGGCACCAATGGTGAGTAGGAGCTCAGAAGATTGCCCAGGTTTCATCTCTTTCAAATTCCTGTTTATGTGTCTATTTATGACATTTACTTGCCGCCCGTCTCATATCCAGCAACTCTTAGTTTGAGTGTCTTGGTTCCTTAGTTTGACGTGTGTCTCTTTCTAAATTTTATAGAGTCTCCGCCAAACCGCAAGCGCCCACCGAACGAGAAAGCCACCGACGATTATCACTATGAAAAGTTTAAGAAGATGAATCGGAGATACTGAAGCGAGCTTGTTTGGTTCTCAGAGACTGGGCTGTATTTCTAACGTTTCTCCCTTCTTTTCAATGTTCATTTTGCTTCAATTTTTCTCCACGAAACTCCTCTGCGTTGAAATGTATTGCATGTGCAAGCAATAAAGATTTCTCTTTTAAGTGGAGGATGGCCTGAAGGATTTGTCTGTCTGTGTTTTCTGCATGCGATGGCATGGGATGGAAATTCTTGTCATCCCACCACAGATCTCAAATAAGTTACTTGGTCCTCTCCAGATAGAACATAGAACAGGGCTGGGAGGGACCTTGGAGGTCTTCTAGTCCAACCTCCAGCTTGAGCAGCAGACCTTACATCATTCCAGACAAATGGCTGTCCAATCACTTCTTTAAAACCTCCAGCAATGGAACACCCACAATTTGGTCCTTCAAGTCTTCCAACTAAGAGTCAACACTGAATTGACGTCATATAACCAGCCAAATGATGGCTTTTTATATGCTTTCCTTGCTTTTGAACTGTTCTATTGTTCTTTTTACATTTAATTATTTGCAAGCCACTCAGAGTCTTGTAGAGTATATAGAAGATGGGCAGCCATTTAAATCGGAATAATAACTACATATTTGGGGATCAGAGCAAGAGCAAAGCAACTCATCCTTTTTGCAAAGACATGTCCTAGCAGGGAAAAACATATCCCACCCACCCCACGCAATAAAAAAGACCTTGCAACAATTGCATGCAATTCACACGAGGCTGAAACGCGTGTCAGCACTTGGGCGCCCACTGGCGGTTGGGGATGAAGTTGTCAAGACAGGATGCTGACCCGGGTCTACTGATCGCGCGAAGATCCAGAAGGCGGAAATCCGACTAGCGGCAAACCGAGGAAGGCGGGGAAGCAAGGCCACGCCCCCTCTCTCTCCGGCAGCCAATGGCCCTCCCGCCCCTGCCAACCTGCCCGGCGCAAAGATGGCGCCCACGGGGCCGGAAGCCGTTTAGTCGGAAACGGAAGCGCGGCGCTGAGGTGAATTAGGCGGCGGCCCAAGGGCGGCTGCCGGCGATGAAGCAGCTCCGAGCGCCCGGGGCGCTATGGGGCCTGGCCCTGATGCTGTGGCAGGTGGGCCCGGGGGCGCGGGCGATGGACCCGGTCACCGTGGGCATCGCCTTGGCCGGCACCGCCTCGGCCCTCACCGGCCTCATCTCCCTCCCGAGGCTGTATTGCTACTTTGCTGAATGCTGCGTGGAAAGGCCGGTGGCGCAGGTCGGGAAAGGTGGGTGACGTCACCGTTCTTGCAAGGGGCGGGGCGGCAGGGGACGTGGAAGGAGGGAGGGCGTGCTGTGACGTCAGGGAGGTGGGCGTGGCAGCGGGGGCTATTGACCAGGTCGTCCTCAAGCTACTATCCCAATTGAGACCAACATTTCTGTTGCTAAGCGAGACAGTTGTTAAGTGAGTTTTGTCCCACTTTAAGACCTTTCCTGCCGCAGTTGTTAAGTTGTTAAATGAATCTGTCTTCCCCATTGACTTTGCTTGTCAGAAGGTCGCAAAAGGGGGACGCATGATCCCGGCACCCTGCGTCCGTCATAAATGCGAGTTAGTATGCCAACTGTCTGAATTTTGATCACGTGACCGGGGGGGGGGGATGCTGCAACTGTCATAAATGTGAAAAACGGTCATAATTCAATTTTTTCAATGCCGTTGACACTTTGCAGGGTCACTAAAGGAATGGTTGTTAAGTCAAGGACCTTGGTTTTAATTTTTTTAATGAGTTTTGTTGATCTCCACTCAGGAAGTAGATAAAATAGTCCTCTCTTTCTACAGAAGACCTTCCGATTCCAAGTTTGAACGTTCTCGATGACCAGATAGTAATTCTTTTAATTTCTTGCTTCTCCCAACATCCCCTGCTGCAGATCTTAAGGACAATTTGGAGAAAAAAGTCTTCGGACAACATCTTGTGTCAGAGGTGATAGTGAAAGCCGTGACCGGGTTTTTGAGAAACCCAAATCCGAAGAAACCCCTGGCCCTCTCTTTGCACGGATGGACGGGGACGGGCAAGAATTTCGTCAGTAAGATTGTGGCGGAAAGCCTTTACGATGAAGGCCTCAAGAGCAAATACGTACACCAGTTTGTGTCTACTTTGCACTTCCCACATCAGCAGAACATCAGTCAGTACAAGGTAAGTGTACGCTTGGGAACTGCTGGGAAACCCAATGTTTTCCTTGGTGTTAATCTCTGCTCGGATCTGGGTGTTGATTGCTGGGAAGTGTGTTCAGGTCTTTTAGTTTCCTTTTCCAATTTTTGATTGGCTTCTTTGCTTTTAATCTTTCAGGACCAAATGCAAATGTGGATTCGTGGCAACGTGAGTTCCTGTGCAAGGTCGATCTTCATATTTGACGAGATGGACAAAATGCACGCTGGACTCATAGACTCCATTAAGCCTTTCCTGGAATATTATGAAGAAATAGATGGCATATCGTATCGAAAAGCGATTTTCATCTTCCTCAGGTTAGGCATCGTTCCTGTGCTGGGCTACCCCCCCCAAAAAACAAATTTGCTGGAGAGAAAGTACATTTAGGTTATACCTAAGAGATCGGCCGTAAGTCAAGGACTAGCTGTACAGGTACTCCTCAATTTAACGTTCGTTTAATGACTGTTCAAAGTTACAACAGCACTTTAAAAAGTGACCAATGACCCTTTTTCACACGGCCGTTGCAGCATCCCCATGGTCACGTACCGGTAATCAAAATTCAGCCGCTTGGTGACTCATATTTATGACGGTTGCAGTGTCCTGAGGCCATGTGATCCCCTTTTGCGACCTTCTGACAAGCAAGGTCAATGGGGAAGCCAGATTCACTTAACAAGCGTATCACAAACTTTAATAACTGCAGTGATTCGCTTAACAACTGTGGCAAGAAAGGTCATAAAATGAAGTAAACTCACTTAAATGTCTCAGCAACAGAAATTTTGGGCTCAATTGTGGTTGTAAGTTGAGGACTACCTGTACTTTATGGATTCAAACACAATACTGCCGCATTTCTGTTGCCCTTTGAAAGGTTATGTCCAAAAAAAAACCCCCACCTCTCTGGATTTCTATTCCCTCAAGCCAAAACTGCTTAGCTGTGATGGCTGGCACTCTTCAGCCACGCTTTGCAGGAGCATAGAAGCTGCTTTCAGCTACCAGTGTGTGAAAAATCTCTTTTTTCTCCAGCAATGCAGGAGCTGAAAAAATAACCGAAGTGGCAATCGACCATTGGAAGAATGGAAAGAAGAGGGAAGAGCTGCCTCTCCATATTTTGCAACAGACATTGTCGAATTCTGTGTTTAATAACAAAAATAGTGAGTATCACATTTATTTTTTTGCATCCCGCCTTTATCATTTTTACAAATAACTCAACATATCCAAGACAGCTTCCTTCTCCTCTTTTTCTCACAAAAACAACCCTGTGAGGTAGATTGCATTGAGTCACTGGCTCAAAGTCACCCAGCTGACTTTCATGCCTAAGGCTGGACTAGAACTCACTGTCGCCTGGTGCCTTAACCACTACACCAAAGTGGCTCTCATGCTTTTATTCATGGGAGGCCGTGAATTCTAGTCCTGACTTAGCCTAGAAGCTAGATGGATGACCTTGGGCCAGCCCCTCTCTCTCAGCCCTAGAAAAAAGGCAGTGGTAAACAACTTCCCAAAAACCTTGCCCGGAAACCTGCAGGGACTAATTCATGCAACTGCCAGGAGTCTACAGTTTTTACAAGTAGTTCTCAACTTACGACTCTGTTTGGGACCAGAACGTCTGTTGTTTATTCAGGCGGTTGTAAAGTGAGTCATCTCCAATTTTACAACCTTTTTTGCTGCAGTTGTTAATCAAATTACGATAGTTAAATGAACCACTTGGTTGTTAAGTGACTCCAGCTTCCCCCATTGACTTTGCTTGTCAGAAGCTGGCTGGGAAGGTCACAAATGGCAATCACACAACCCTAGGATGCGGCAACTGTCGTAAATACATGCTGGTTGCCAACCGCCCTAATTTTGACCATGTGACCATAGGACATCACAATGGACATAAGTGCAAATTCTGGTTATAAATCACTTTTTTAGCGCCATTGTAATGTTGAATGGTCATTAAATGAATGGTCGTAAACCAAGGAATAACAACAGAGTCAGAAGGGACCTTGGAGGTCTTCTAGTCCAACCCCCTGCACAAGCAGGAGACCCTACCATTCTGGATAAATGGCTGTCCAATCTCTTCTTGAAAGCCTCCACCGATGGAGCACCCACAACTTCTGGTGGCAAGCTGTTCCACTGATTGTTCTAACGGTCAGGAAGTTTCTCCTTAATTCCAGGTTGCTTCTCTCCTTGATGTGTTTCCATCGGTTGCTTCTTGTCCTGCCCTCAGGCGCTTTGGAGAATAGCTTGACTCCCTCTTCTTTGGGGCAGCCCCTCAAATACTGGACTACCTGTAGTTACTTTTGTTTTAATTGCATTACAAACTAATCCCACTGAAGACAATGTGGTTTTCTTTTGCAGGTGGATTTTGGCACAGCAACCTGATCGACCGAAATGTCATCGATTACTTTATTCCCTTCCTGCCTCTCGAAATCAGCCATGTGAAAATGTGCATCAGGGCTGAATTGGAATTGCGGGGCCACCCCGTCAACGAAGCCGTGGTCTCACGGGTGGCCGATGAGATGACCTATTTCCCCAAAGAGGAGCGGATCTATTCCGACAAAGGGTGCAAGACAGTTTACACAAAATTAGATTTCTATTACGACGTCTAAAATCGTTTTCTGCTTGCAACTTCAGAGAAGGGGAAAAAAACGAACCTATTCAGAGGACTCAAAGGAGAAACCAAACACTTTCTTTCTTCCCTCCCCCCCCTGAGATTTTAACCTATGTAAATAGGACGACTAATTGAGATTGGGGAAGAGCTGGGATCTCTAAAATTGTGGCCTGTGTTAAGAAAACAGTTTCGAGGTCCATCCGTTGCAAAATTGTTTTAATCATGACTGCATTTTGGTCCACGCCACAAACTCTTTAGGGACCACGTCCACTTGCCTGGAAATGAAAACGGTTCTAATTAGATAACAGTTGATTACGAAAAGTTGTGGGGTTGTTTTTTTGGGGGGGGGGGGAAACATTTGTGACTCCTAAGAAATGAAGGAATGTTTTTGCATCTGTGCATTTTTAAAAAAAATAATTTTGTACAAATTAGCAGCTTGAATCTTTCCAGCAATCTTGAGCTAATGTATGCTTCAGACCAGTGTTGGTGCTAAAAAAATAATCAGAAATGTGATCTATGGCTGCCAAAATTGTCAAGCAACAAAATATTTGACTGTATTTCAGGGAGATTTTTTTTTTTTTTTTTGTAATTTTGGAATAAAACACAACTGGCCATCTTAACTCCTGCCTGGGCTGAACAAGACATATTCCAAATATTTTGAGAATCATCTGCAATTCCTTGAAGCAAGAACTTATCAGAACCAATTGAGAAAGCGTTGCCTTTGTGCCAAGACCCAGAATTTGTGAGAATATTTTGATATTGTGGTCTCTGCAATCACTAGCAAAATATTCCTTTCCTCTACCCAGCCAAATAAAATGGCTTAGTGAAGCAGCTTTCCTTAACAAGAAGATATTCGTCTCTTACAGTGGTTTGTTGAACCGTGCTGGAATATTTTTCTGAATAAAGGAAAACAAAGCTGGTTGGCTAATTCTGCAGATCATTGTCCCACCCTGTCTGGAGGGCGTAACGTGGAAAATGTTGAGAGGGGTCTCATTAAAAGTTATTAAAATACTTATAATGTTGATAGAAATGTATCAGATCTCTTTTGAAAACATTTAACTGAGGGTAGGGGAGGAAAGAGTTCCAATAATAGAAAAAGGAAGAAACAGTTTCAAATTTAAGTCAATTTTTTCACTGGGCAAGACACCATGTATCAAAAACTCTATTATACATTTTAGCAGAATCCCTAGGAAGCAAAGCAAAGCAAAACAAACCAGTCCTGGATTTTTTTTTTTCCTAAAGAAAAAAAGACTGGAAAAAAATAATAAATAAAACCAAGGGCTGCCTGGCAAGATCATAACATGGTTGAGAAGATGCAAACAAAAGAAACACAAAAAAGGGTTTGATTTTTTTTGGGGGGGTAGAAGGACCCGCCAACCAGAAGGGCAATCTTATTGCAAGAGAGGCAATCCCCATCAGCATCCCCCCCCCAAGGCTGGCTAATGGGACCTGTAGTCCAAAGCATCTCCTAAATTCTGCATATAATCTTTATTTTATTTTGCATTTATTAAATTTTCAGATTTTTTTTTTTTTAAACAGCATTTTAAGCATTTTCCTGCTCAACAAGAAAAAGTTCTCTGTTGGAAGAAGGGACGATCCCCATCAGCACCCCAGAGGTGGCTGATGGGACTTGTAATCCAGTGGAAGCCCAAGCCGCCCTCTGATCTCTCCATCCTAAAAAGCACAGCTGCAAAAATGATGGGGATGTTTTAAAAACTGGGCCTTTGCAACGGGGGAGGGAGGGGGGGGTGGGAAGCAGCCTCCAACCCTACTCCAGCCTCTCAGGCACAAGGCTGCCTGGCGGATGGGATTTGTAGTCCAAAGGGTCCCCGGGCGGGGCGAAGGCTGGAGGAGGAGGCGGCATTACGCAGTCTAATCACCTTCACCTGTGCGGGCCGAGGCACACCTGGCCGTGATGAGCCGCTTCCCGCGCTCCGCGGCCGTCTCCATGGCAACCGCTGCGCGAGCTGGGAAACCAGCCGAGCGCTCGCGCCCGTGTTTGCGCGCGAAAGAGCGCGCGCCTTTTCCCGCCCAGCGCCCTCGGACCGCCTCGCGGGGTTCCTGTCTTGCACACCCATCTCGCTCGTGATTGGCTGCTCTGAAAACCCGTCGCTCGGATTGGCTGAGAGGCCTCTCTCCTCTCCGAGAGGCGGGGGCATTTAAAAAGTCGGCGGGCTCCCTCAGGCTGAGCGCAAGAATAAAAGCGAGCGCGCTGCAGAGGCAAGCCGCCGCCGGTACCGCGTCTCTTTTTCCCTCAGAAGAGACGCGATAGCGGCGTCTCCTGCCTCTGCAGCGCGCTCCATTTTCTTTTGGCACTCATCCTGAGGAGCCCGCAGACTTTTTCCCTCAAAAGAGACAATGCTGCGGGGTGCCGGGGGGCAAAAATGTCTCTCTCCGGCGCTCCCGCGGCCCAAGTCCTCGAGCTCGAGGCCGGGCAGGGCCTTTTGAGCTTTGAGGTAATTGTAGCTGAGACTTTTTTTTTTTTTTTTTTACCTTTTAGGGATGCGGAGGGGGGCGCGAGTTCTTTAGCTAATGAATAGCTTATTCTCGAGGAGTCAGGATACCACCTGTAGTAATTTTAACCACGGCGTGTATTCTTACGAGTAAAACGCCAGCGGTAGCTCAACGGTGTTTTATTCGAAGGACTCCAATACCATAGGTCACTAAAGATACTTATCTCAGTCTTTCGCTCGGGGAATAACGCAAACCGCTGTGTCTGGAAGTAATTCTAGTCAAGTTCTTAAAATTTTGGTCGAACCTGAGGTAATATCAGCCATGCCCTTTTTAAAGGGACCAAACCAGCAAAGGTGAATAGGAGTTAAAATTAGCTTTAAAGGTAAAATTATCTCAGGAACTGACTTTCCTCTTAGGAATAAAATGAATTCTTGGGGTAATTTTAGCCAAGAATTCAAGTTCTTAGAATAAAATTTTGGTGGAACCTGAGGTAATATCAGCCATGCCCTTTTTAAAGGGACCAAACCAGCAAAGGTGAATAGGAGTTAAAATTAGCTTTAAAGGTAAAATTATCTCAGGAACTGACTTTGCTCTTAGGAATAAAGTGATTTTTTTGGAATCTGAGATAATTTTAGTCAAGGCTCAAGTCCCTAAAAGAAGCAAAATATGTAATAATAATAAAGTTGGAAGGGACCTTGGAGGTCATCTAGTCCAACCCCCTGCTCAGGCAGGAAACCCTATACCAGGGGTAGGCAACCTTGGCTCTTTATGTCTTGTGGACTTCAACTCCAGAGAATTCCTCAGCCAGCATGGCTCAGCTTGGAAACATCCCTTTCCCCTCAACATGGCTGGCTCAGGAATTCTAGGAGTTGAAGTCCAGGGGTCTTCAAACGTGACCCTTTTATGACTTGTGGACTTCAACTCCCAGAATTCCTCAGCCAGCGTGCCTGGCTGAGGAATTCTGGGAGTTGAAGTCCAGGGGTCTTCAAACGTGGCCCTTTTATGACTTGTGGACTTCAACTCCCAGAATTCCTCAGCCAGCGTGCCTGGCTGAGGAATTCTGGGAGTTGAAGTCCAGGGGTCTTCAAACGTGGCCCTTTTATGACTTGTGGACTTCAACTCCCAGAATTCCTCAGCCAGCGTGCCAATCCACACGTCATAAAAGGGTCAAGTTTGAAGACCTCTGTAAAACATGTAGAAAACAGGCTAGTGGCTTAAGGGAACAATGTTACAAGTCATTGTATCTTGCCTTCTTTCACAAGTAGGATAAAACACATAAAACCCCTTTGACTGATTGCTTTTCTAACCTCTGAACATCCACTGGTCATTTGGTGATGTTGAATTTTTTATTTCAAAGGCATGAATCCATGTAGACGAAGAAGAAGACATCAACAGTAAGACAGATGGTTTAATTCACTCTCCAGTATATTATGAAAGTGAGGAAGCCTGGCAGGTACTGTTTGCAACATGTTAACTACTGCAAAAATCCTTGGGTCTTGCTAAAGTTTATCTTAAGACTTGCTTTAGCAAAGTTTTTTTTTAAACATTACAAAGTATCAAGGGTAAAAAGAGCAGTCATAAGTGTGACAAACATGCCTAAAAAGTAGCAAAAAAAATTCTGACCCAAGACAATTTTAGCTATTGGCTGTGGATCTTAGAATCAGACAGATACCAGCCTCCTCCAGTACCTGAGGACTCCCTCAGTGAGACTCAAGCCGGAAGGGGATCCTTTGGGGTCACTTCCCTCCCACCTTCACACCCTTGGAAATAATGCCAATACCAGCCAGACTTCTTAGAAGCAAAAGTAAACCTGGTGATGCAATTTAATATGAGGAATACCAATAAAGAAGAATATTTGTGGTTAACAGTTGAAATGAGGCGTCCTTGATGCTCTCTGAGCTTGGCGGTTTTCTTGTAGACCAGGCATGTCCAAACTCGTGACGTCATGTGACGTCATACAACGTATCGGGCCGGTTTTGCCCTTGCCGGCAATGGGGTGGACGTGGCTTCCACGTGACATGTCTGGCCCATGGGCCGGCAGTTTGACACCCCTGTTGTAGACGTTTGTTTACCAAACTAGGGAACATCATCAGTGCTTGAAGGGAGTGCAGTTTGCTCCCAGTTTATGTTCTAGTGCAGTGGTGGCGAACCTATGGGACGTGTGCCAGTGGCGGCACTCGGAGCCCTCTCTGTGGGCACGTGTGCCGTTGCCCCAGCCTTGCCTCCCCCCATGACCCCCTCCTCTCCAGCAGCTCCCCTGAAGGAGACTCGCCCTCGAGTGTGGCCCACACGGAGCAGCGCAGGTAAGGACATGGCAGCCAGGCAGCGTAGACAAGACTCTGCCCTCACACCCCATCATGCAGTTGATGCTGCAGGGCACGGGCAGAGGGCGTGGCCGCCATAGCGCTGCTGGGCTGCCTGGGCGATCTGCGGAGGACCATGGAGGCGGTGAGTAGTCCTGTGGGCAGGTGGGGTGGGGGTGGGGGGGCGGAGCGGAGTGGGGGCGGGGGCAGTTTTTGGGCACTCGGTCTCTAAAAGGTTCGCCATCACTGTTCTAGTGGCTCCTTTCAGTGTTGGTGAAAATGGTCTTGGAGGTTCTTTGTTGCGCTATGTGTTGTTGGCTTCTTTGGCAGCTCCTTGATTAGGGTATTGTTTACTTCTTAATTGTTGGTCTGGAAATTTAGCCCTGGCAATGGTTCATAGAACCAAAAAGAAAACATCAATGGCCCTTTTTAATGTTAGGTGCGGCCACTGATCTGTAAAAGATGTTATAGTTTTCTAGCTTTGCAGACTGAGCAGAGGAAGTGCACTCTTCTGCCGAATATTCTTCGAAAGAGACAACGTTGCCGGGCACGACTGAGGAAGAAACAAAGGAGAAAGAAGAAAAAAGAAGAAAAAGAGAGCAAGAAAATGTCTCCAGCTCAAGCCTTCTTAGTCTTCAGCTGTGATGGCACCCTCTACGCTGAGAGGTACGTTTAGTTGAGTCTTGTATTCTTTAAAGCTTTAGGACAGGGGTCTTCAAACGTGGCCCTTTTATGACTTGTGGACTTCAACTCCCAGAATTCCTCAGCCAGCATGCTGAGAATGTGTATTGTGCATTCTTAGGAGTAAAATCCCAATTCCAACTGAGGTAATGTTGACTTTTTTTATTTCAAAGGCACAAATCCAAAATGACTTGTAGACGAAGAAGAAGACATCAACAGTAAGACAGATGGTTTAATTCACTCTTTGGTATATCATGAAAGTGAGGAAGCCTGGCAGGTTCTGCTTGGGCCTTGCTGAAATTTACCCTAAGACAGTGGTGACGAACCTATGGCACGTGTGACAGAGGTGGCACTCTGAGCCCTCTCTATGGGCATGCGCGCCGTCGCCCCAGCCCCACCTCCCCCCACGGCCCCCTCCTCACCAGCAGACCCCCGGAGGAGAATCACCCCTGGGCGTGGCCCGTGAGCAGCAGCCCAGCCAAGGACATGGCAGCCGGGCAGTGGGGACAAGACTCCGCCCTCGCACCCTGTCGCATGCAGATGATACTGTGGGGCGCAGGCAGAAGGCGTGGCTGCCATGGCACTGCAGGGCTGCCTGGGTGATCTGCAACGGGCCATGGAGGCGGTAGGTGGCCCTGCGGGATGGCAAAGCGGGACGGGGAGGCGGGCGGGCGGGAGCTGGGGCAGGGCGGTTTTTGGACACTCTAAAAGATCTAAAAGGTTCGCCATCACTGCCCTAAGGCTTGCTTTAGCAGTTTTTAAAAAAATGGTCTTGGAGGTTCTTAGTTGCGCTATTTGTTGTTAGCTTCTTTGGCAGTTCCTTGATTAGGACATTGTTTATTTCTTGATCGTTGGTCTGATGTTAATCATAGTGTTAATCTATGCATAACTCAGTGTGGGTTGCTGGTGAAGAGGTGTTGTCTTTTTTGCAAAGTGGGTACATATTGTTTCTGTCTGTCTATTGATGGCTAATTTGCCAGAGTGACAGGCTTCTAGAAATTTATTCGTGGTTTTGGACATTGCTTGGTCTAGGACAGGGGTAGGCAACCTTGGCTCTTTTATGACTCATGGACTTCAACTCCCAGAATTCCTGAGCCAGAATGGCTGGCTCAGGAATTCTGGGAGTTGAAGTCCACGAGTCATAAAAGAGCCAAGGTTGCCTACCCCTGGTCTAGGATAGTCAGTTTCCCAACTGGAACTATCGTTAGGTCTTTGAATTTATTGTGAAATTAAAGAGTTTTCATTATATATTCTGGCTGCTACTTGGTATTATGATTGATATTAGATTTCATACCTTTCTTCCCTAGCATAATTTTAGCCATGGTGATGGTTCTTAGAACCAGAAAGGAAACCTCAGTGGCCCATTTAAATGATCAGTGTGGCCGTTGATTAATAATAGATTTTATAGATTTATGCCTGGCATTATTTTAGCCATGGCAATGGTTCTTAGAACCAGAAAGGAAACCTCAATGGCCCATTTAAATGACCAGTGTGGCCGGTGATTAATTATAGATTTTATAGTTTTCTGCCTGGCATTATTTTAGCCATGACGATGGTTCTTAGAACCAGAAAGGAAACTTCAACGGCCCATTTAAATGACCAGCGTGGCCGGTGATTAATAATAGATTTTATAGTTTTCTGCCTGGCATAGTTTTAGCCATGGCAATGGTTCTTAGAACCAAAAGAAAACCTCAATGGCCCCTTTCTAATGCTAGGTGTGGCCGTTGATCTATAAAAGATTTTATAGTTTCCTAGCTTTGCAGATTGAGCGGAGGAACAAGTGCGCTCTTTTGCCAAATGTTCCTCGAAAGAGACGACACATGCTGGGCACGGCAGAGGAAGAAACCAAAGAGAAAGAAGAAAAAAGAAAGAAGACCCAAGACAGCAAGAAAATGTCTCCAGCTCAAGCCCTATTAGCCTTTGGCTGTGATGGCGCCTCCTACATTGTGAGGTAAGTTTAGTTGAGTCTTGTATTCTTCAAAGTCTCAGGGTATGGAGGGAGGCAGATGATCCGTTATGCCAGGGGTCCCCAACCCCCGGTCGGTGGACCAGCACCGGTCTGCTGCATGCCAGCAAGTGGGCCACACAACAAGCAAAACTTCATCCTCAGGATGCAGGCAGTATACAAAACCACACCCCCTCTGGTCCATAGAAAACCTTTCTCCTCGGCACCAGTCCTTGGTGCCCAAAAGGTTGGGAACCTCTGCATTATGCCTAGATAAGGAATGGTAACACCTGCATCTGAGCTAATAGTAACCATTGTGTATTGTGCATTCTTAGGAGTAAAACTCCAGTGCCAGCTGATGTAACATTGATATTTTTTTTTTATCTCAAAGGCGTCTACTATACCATCTTAGAAGACAGAAGACTCAGCTGTCAGCCTGCAGTGTTGATGTTGAAAATGGAGGAAGAAGGAATGGAACGCAAGAATGAATATGGTCTCCATCAAGAATGCTACTTCACCAACTCAATCACAACTGACCTGTAGATAATTAAGTTTTAAATGTTTGTTGCCAGGCATAAATTTAGCCATGGCGATGGTTCTTAGAACTGGGGGGGAAAAACACTCAATGGCCCCTTTTAAAGTTAGGCATGGCTGTTGATAGATTATAGACTTTATGGTTTTCTTGCCTGGCATAATTCTAGCCATGGTGATAGTTCTTCGAACCAGAAAGAAAATTTCAACGGCCTTTTAAATGACCAGTGTGGCCGGTGGTTAATAATAGATTTTATAGTTTTCTGCCTGGCATAATTCTGGCCATGGCGATGGTTCTTAGAACCAAAAGAAAACCTCAATGGCCCTTTTAAATGCTAGTTGTGGCTGTTGATCGATTATAGATTTTATACCTTTCTTGCCTGGCATAATCCTAGCCATGGCGATGGTTCTTAGAACCAGAAAGAAAGCCTCAACGGCCCTTTTTAATGCTAAGTGTGCCCGTTGATCTAGAAAAGATTTTATAGCTTTAGAGTCTCTGAGATTGAGGGGAGGAACATTTGCACGCCTGTTGCCAAATGTTCCTCAGAAGAGACACGGCAGAGGAAGAAACAAAGGCGAAAAAAGAAAAAAGAAGAACCAAGACAGCAAGAAAACGTCTGCAGCTCAAGCCCTATTAGCCTTTGGCTGTCATGGCGCCTCCTACGCTGTGAGGTAAGTTGTATTCTTCAAAGTTTTAGGATATGGAGGGAAGTGGAATGGTCTCCCACAAACTGATGGTCCGTTCTTCCTAGGTAAGTAGGGGTAACACCTGCATCTGTGGTAATAGTAACCACTGTGTATTGTGCATTCATAGGAGTAAAATGCCAGTGGCAGCTGAAGTTAACGCTGATTTTTTTTTTGTCTCAAAGGCATGTACTACAGCATCTTAGAAGACAGAAGACTCAGCGTTGATGGTAAAAGTACAAGAAGAAGGAATGGAAATCAAGAAGAATATGATGTTGTAGATAATAGATTTTATATCTTTCTTGCCTGGCATAAATTAAGCCCTGGCAATGGTTATTAGAACCAGAAAGGAAACCTCAATAGCCTTTTTTAATGCTAGGCATGGCTGTTGATCAATAATAGATTTTATAGTTTTCTGCCTGGCGTAATTTTAGCCATGGTGATGGTTCTTAGAACCAGAAAGCGGCCCATTTACATGACCAGCATGGCCGGTGATTAATAATAGATTTTATAGTTTCTGCCTGGCATAATTTTAGCCATGGCGATGGTTCTTAGAACCAGAAAGGAAACCTCTCAGTGGACCTTTTTAATTCTAAGTGGGGCCATTGATGGATAATAGATATTATACCTTTCTTGCCTGGCATAATTCTAGCCATGGCGATGGTTCTTAGAACCAGAAAGAAAGCCTCAACGGCCCTTTTTAATGCTAAGTGTGCCCGTTGATCTAGAAAAGATTTTATAGCTTTAGAGTCTCTGAGTTTGAGGGGAGGAACATTTGCACGCCAAATGTTCCTCAGAAGAGACACGGCGGAGGAAGAAACAAAGGCGAAGAAAGAAAAAAGAAGACAGCAAGAAAATGTCTGCAGCTCAAGCCCTATTAGCCTTTGGCTGTGATGGCGCCTCCTTCGCTGTGAGGTAAATTTAGTTGAGTCTTGTTTCCTTCAAAGCTTTAGGACAGGCGTGTCAAACTCGCGACGTCATGTGACTTTTTCCCCATTGCCAGCAATGGGCTGGACATGGTTTTGTCGTGATGCATCCGGCCCGCGGGCTGGCAGTTTGACATGCCTGCTTTAGGATATGGAGGGAGGTTGATGGTTTCCACCAACTGATGGTCCATTCTTCCTAGGTAAGGAAAGGGAACACCTGTATTGGAGGTAATAGTAAGCACAATGTATTTTGCATTATTAGGAGTAAAGTTCCTCTGGCAGCTAAAGTAACACTGATATTTTTTTAACTCAAAGGCTTCTGCTACACCATCTTAGAAGACAGAAGATGAAAATGGAGGAAGAAGGAATGGAACGCAAGGATGAATATCAAGAATGCTACTTCACCACGTAAATCAAAACTGAGCTGTAGATAATAGATTTAATACCTTTTTTGCCAGCTGTAAATTTAGCCATGGCAATGGTTCTTAGAACCAGAAAGGAAACCTCCCCAACAGCCCTTTTAATGCTAGGCATGGCGGTTGATCGATTATAGATTTTATACTTTTCTGCCTGGCATAATTCTAGCCATGGTGATAATTCCTAGAACCAGAAAGAAAATTTCAATGGCCTTTTTAAATGACCAGTGTGGCCGGTGGTTAATAATAGATTTTATAGTTTTCTGCCTGGTATAATTCTGGCCATGGCGATGGTTCTTAGAACCAGAAAGAAAGCCTCAACGGCCCTTTTTAATGCTAGGTGTGGCCGTTGATCTAGAAAAGAATTTATAGCTTTAGAGTCTCTGAGATTGAGGGGAGGAACATTTGCACGCCAAATGTTCCTCAGAAGAGACACAACGGAGGAAGAAACAAAGGCAAAGAAAGAAAAAAGAAGAACCAAGACAGCAAGAAAATGTCTGCAGCTCAAGCCCTATTAGCCTTTGGCTGTGATGGAGCCTCCTACGCTGTGGGGTAAGTTGTATTCTTCAAAGTTTTAGGATATGGAGGGAGGTGGAATGGTCTCTCACAAATGATGGTCCATTCTTCTTGGGAAGTAGGGGTAACACCTGCATCTGTGGTAATAGTAACCACTGTGTATTGTGCATTCTTAGGTGTAAAATCTCTGGCAGCTGAAGTAACATTGATTTATTTATTTTTAATTTCAAAGAAATGTACTCTACACCATCTTAGAAGACAGAAGACACAGTTGTCAGCCTGCAGTGTTGATGGTGAAAAAGGAGGAAGAAGGAATGGAACGCAAGAATGAACATGATCTCCACCAAAAATGCTATTTCACCAATTATGTCAAAACTGACCTTTAGAACAATTGCTGAAAATGTAAGTCACTTTCATGAACACACCACACTACACATTTTAATCCTATCTGTGGCCATTGCTACATAATAGAGATTCTAGTTTGCTTGCCTGTTGTATTTTTAGCCAATTCTAGGTGTGTTCCATGATGTACATAAGATTCCATACTTCTCTTGCCTCCTTACTGTTATACCTGGCAATGGTTCTTAAAACCCAAAAGAAAATGTCTATGGCCCTTTCTATTGCTAGGCTTGGTCACTGATTATTAAAACAGTAATTAGTATTCTGGCCTGGTGTAATGTTAGCCATAGCTGTACTTCTTAGAACTTGAAAAAGGCCACACAAGCGTTCCACATGCCAACCCATCACGTAAATAATAGTGATGACTCATTTTAAGGGGTCTTTCAGTCCCTGAGCTTCCCCTGTGTGTGACACTCACACTGAATGGATGTGGATAATTATCAGCTCCCAGACTCACTCAGTCCATGAGCAGATACTCTGTGAGACTCACACTAGAAGTCTCTCCGGGTCGCCCTGGGTGACCCTTTCAGTCCCTGAGTGAGCAGCGAGGGCGAATCATACTGGAGGTGTCAACAGCCCTCAGTTGGAAGCCTCTCCCAGTCCCTGAGGCTCCCCAACTAAGTCTCAAACTGGAAGGGAATCCTTTTGGATCGCTTTCCTCACTGGCCAATGATGATCATGATCAGTGCAGTCCGTGAAACCAGAGAGACAAAAGAGATGCACTATTCCTGATTTCATCTGCGCCGACCCCCATGTTTAGGCATGGACCCTTGGCCACGCCTCCTTCGCCCCCTGCCACTCGCCTCAGCCCACTTACAGCCCGCTTTCCTCCTCCGCTGCCCTCCCGCAGCCATTCTCCACGGCCAGTGGGCCCTTGGCCCTCTGCCCCTCGCCCGTCGGCCCGGCCAATTCACCCAGACACCCTTTGTCCCGGGCCTTTGGCTGTACGGGACAAATAGCCCCCA
>NW_015387797.1:37500-76282 GCF_001527695.2 Protobothrops mucrosquamatus | reverse complement strand
AGTGGCAGGGGGCGAAGGAGGCATGGCCAAGGGTCCACGCCTAAACATCCCATTCCCTTCCTGATGGGGGCCTTTCAGTCCCTGAGTTACTACTCTGTGAAACTCACACTGAATGAGTAGGCAGCCAGTCGGCCCCCAGGCTCCTTCGGTCTCTGAGCACACACTCTGTGAGACTCACACTGGGAGGGAGACCCTTTCAGTCCCTGAGTGAGCAGCCGGGACGAATCACACTGGAGGAGTCAACAACGCTCAACTACAAGCCTCCTCCGGGGCCCCAGCTGAGTCTCAAACTGGAAGGGAATCCTTTTGGATCGCTTCCCTCCCAACTTCATAGCCTGAGAAATAATGTCAGCTGCAGCCAGATCTCTTGGAACCAAAAGTAAACCTGGTGATGCACTTTAATACCAGGTATTGCCATCTCAATAAATTAATAACTAGTTTTTTTTACTAGGGTGAGACATTATGTCCTCGAACTGGAAAATAAATCTGTGTGACCCTTTTAAATTCTAGATGTGGCCGTTGAAACCCTGAGTAGATTTCTTGCCTGGCTTAACTTAGGCACGAGGGTCGTTCTTAGAACCAGAAAGCATCTCAATGGCCCTTTTTAATGCTGGGTGTGCCGGTGATTGATAATAGATTTTATAGTTTTCTGCCTGGCGTAAATTGAGCCACAGCCATGGTTCCTAGAACCAGAAAGAAAACCTCAACCGCTCTTTTTAATGTCTGGTGTGGCCAGTGATTGATAAAAGATTTCTACTTGGAATAATTTTATCCACGGCTGTTGTTTAAAATGTGTAAGTTATGTTTTGACTGATAAATGTTAAACATGACACACAGTATGGCGGTCACCTGAAGAATTTTGATTTCTTTTGTCACACACATTTGTCTTTTTGTTCCTGAAATTTCTGTCTGACATGTATTTTTTGTAATACAACTGAGTTTTACTCCTGATTTACTGTTGTTAAGCAGTTGTGAGGCTTATGGTAGACAAGGCATTTTGTCTTTTGCCTGTTTTTATGTATCCTTTCTTATCACCATCTCTTCACCAAGAGATACCTGTTGTGATATTTATGTATTTGAACACTGAAGTTGTGTTTTCTTTCTTCTGAGAAAAATCTTTTGATGACAACTATGGTTCCTTTTACACCTCACCCTTTGTCAAAAATGTCATTTTAAATTAGTGAACTATTTAACCCATGGTATTTTATCATTGCTTTTGTAATTTTTATGTGACTTTTTATCCTTAAAATATTGGATTATGCTTTTATGTATTTTATCTGTAAGACTGTATTATGTTTTGAACTGTTGTACAAACTGTTGCAACTGGGTAACGCTCGGAAGATGCGATGCAGCACAATAAAGTATTTTTCGAGTCTTCCTTCATTACATTTGGGATCCTGCAGTCAGGAGCCTGGACCTGTTGGGCACCTTGTGCTCCTGCCCTTTGCCGAAGTCACCGAGGATCATCTTTTGTAAGGATTTGGAGGTTTGGTATATTCAGAAATGTCCTGTTCTACCAAAATAAACTTCCAATGAAGTTTTTTCTGCATTACATAACATTTTAGATCTCTCTCTCTCCCTCTCTCTCTCTCTCTCATCTATTATCTATCTCACCTATTAATCATCTATATCAGACATGTCAAACACAAGGCCCGGGGACCGGATGCGGCCCGCGAAGTGGTTTCATGTGGCCCACGAAGCCATCCTAGAAACAGTGAGGGAACGGCCCCCGCTGCCTTGGCCCTGGCCCAGGCCGGCCGGGAGCCAATGTACAATTTTGTGGTGGCCATCTTGGCACTTGCCCAGTGGACCATGCCTTGGCCCTTGCCCCGGTCCCACCCCCTTCTGCCAGAGACCCTCAGATCTGTCCCACTTCTGCCCAGGCCCCCACAGGCACCCTTGACGCGACTGGTGTAGAACTGGCCACGCCCACCCAGTAGGCCACACCCACTCCCTCCACGCCCACCCAGTAGGCTGCACCCACCCGCCCCCCAGAGCAACCGCAATGCTGATGCGGCCCTCAGTGAAATTGCGTTTGACACCCCTGATCTATATCTATTTAATCTATCCAGTAACCTTTTCTGCCGTACCTTAGGGGGAAAAAATGCCATGGGCTTACCTGGCCACAGGAGGGCAGCATTCCCCGTTTTGCCCTCCTCAGTGCCCTATTAGGAGTGAAATTTTAGCTCCTGCATCTATCTTTTATATTCCCAGCAGCCTCTTCTTTGGCTGCTTTGAGCTTCCATCAAAGGGAGGAAATGAAAGAATAACAATAAGCCACTCCGGGGCTTCTTTGCCAAACGCTACAGCACACACTGGCCACCGGAGGGCAGGCTTTGCTGCGTTGACTAAACTCAGTTTTATAGGTGTTTGCTTATTATGTATATTCCTTTATCAAAGGTGTACTCTGAGCGCCCCTAGGACACAGGTCAGCAACCTGCGGCTCCGGAGCCGCATATGGCTCTTTGAGCTTTCCCCTGCGGCTCCCAGCCTCCTCGGCCATTTGCAGACAGAGACAGAGAGAGGCACTTGCGCTTCCCCCCCTCTCCTCCCCTCTCTCTCTCGATCTGTGTGTATGTGTGTGTGTAAAAAAGAGAGTGGACTCACTGTGTTCTCCGAGGAGCTGAAAAGCTTACTGGGCGGCACTCCTCCCTTTGCTGCGTCTCTGCAGGAAACAGGAAGCAGGAAGGGCAGGAGAGAGCTAGCTAGCCCAGGACTCAGGAATTCTGGGAGTTGAAGTCCACGAGTCATAAAAGAGCTGAGGTTGCCTACCCCTGAGCTTGTTGGAGAACAGCTTGAAGATCTCTTCTTAAAAACTTCCAGTGTTGGAGCATTCGCAATTTCTGGAGGCAGGTTGCGAAGGACACATTTCCACAAGAAAATACGGCTAGGAAAGAAGCTAATATTATGCTTGGGGAAAACCTAAAATCTATCTCTTATATAACACACAAGACTGAATTGGTTAATCATTTCTTTAGCAAGCAACCTTTTCCAACAAAGGTCACAATATTTGCTTCTATTTGCAAAATCTCGATTCCTGTTTCAGTGTTCAGTAGGGTATTGCCCTTAATGTGCAAATAAAGCAGCAATATCTGCAGAGGCCCATTCCCCCAGGGGCACGCTGGCCAAGCTCTCGGAGCAAGCTGACCCTCACCACTCACATTTAGAAACACCACGATCGTGATGATTGCCAAATTCTTGGCCAAAATAGCATTTTTGGGTTCATTTGCATGACGCAGAGAAGAGAGCTTCAAGGAACTTCAGGTTTGGGCCTCCATCTTTAATCTAGTCCTTGACTTCTAAGTTCATTTAGGGACTGTTCAGAATTACAACATCACTGAAAAAAGGGACTTATGGTCATTTTTCACACGATTGTTGCAGCATCCCCATGGTCACATGATCAAAATTCAGACAGTTGGCAACTGACTCATATTTATGACGGCCACAGTGTCCTTTTGCGACCATCTGACAAGCAAATTCAATGGGAAAGGCAGATTCACTTAACAACTGTGCTAAGAAAGGTTGTAAAATGGGGCAAAATTCACTTAACAAATATCTCACTTAGCAACATAAATCCTGGTCTTGATTGTGGTCGTACGTCGAGGACCACCTGTATGCTTCCTGCATCTGTAGAGGATTCAAATTATGGATTTGACCCTCGAAAACTAAGATTCGTGCTTTGAAAGGTATTTATCTTTATTACTCTCTATCCTTCCATTTTATTCATTGGAGAAGCTTCAGGGGTTTTTTTGCCAGTTGTTAATAAGTCACTTTTTTCAGTGAAGTTGTAAGACTGAATGGTCACTAAACGAACTATTGTAAGTTGAGGACTACCTGTACAACTGCTAGGAGCAGAAAATTTTGGAGAATGTCGTCCTGAGGTGGGTTAGGAAAGACTGTAATAGACAAGCAACTGGAAAAAAAACAAGATTCAACCCAAATCATCTTCATCACTCATTTATTATAATTTCACTTTTTTCCCCTAGTTGCATTCAGTCATATTATAACTCTAGTGTTCTGCATATAAAACACTCATTAAAAAATACATTTCTTTAAAGCTGCTTCTGTTAAAAAAAGTGAAACATCTAAGTAAATTGCACACCCAGTTTGCAGATGTTGGATTTTAGGTAACAGGCTTGCAAATCACAGAAAGTCGCATCAGTGACCAGTGAAGATGCAACTGTAAAAAATAAAAAAAAATCTGGATTCTTGGCAGCCTATCCATAAGAAAATCATCTTCCTCACGAGGACTGGAAACTTGGTCTGGAGAAAAAGACGACTGCCAGAGAAAAGGCTTATAATTTTTTTTTTCCATAGTGGATGGGTCCTTGAGCATAACTGCACCCCTCCATGGTCTCAAGAGGCTTATGAGCTATTTTTCCATCCATAAACCTCATGAGGACCAGGAGCTTGATCCAGAGAAAAGCATGTCAAATAAAGGAGTAAGTTTTCCCCCCTGAATTGAATGGGTTCTTGAGCATAGTCTCAAGAGGCATATGAGTTATTTTATCAAATTGGCCTACAAGATACCCTGAACTGACACAATCTCTACAACATAACACTCATCAATACTGACCTAAGAAGGCACGCTCTGGTTTTGACCTTTCTCTAACCTGAAATTCTCATAAAGTAATTTTTGGGGGGTGCACATGGGGCGAGACGAGAAGACAGATCTCACGTAACAACACTTAGTGGTTCTAGAGGTCAGCTCAGAACTCTTGTTTAGTTCATCCAGACTGTTAGGAATAATCAAACTGAGTAAATCTCTTCAGTACCCCCCCTCCAGTAGATTGAACTGTAACTTCTGCACCTCCCACTAGTGAGTATTAAAAAGTGCAGCACAGTGGAAGATGCCCAGAGCAATATTTTTGGGGTGCCCACATGTGGGGAAGAGGGAACGATGCCCTCAAAGCTTCCAGTGGCTGTGAAAAACCTCCCCAAACTTTTAAAAAAGTGCCTATCCAGAGACTGCCCTTTTTTCTTTTGCTTTTTTAAAAAAAGTGCACAAATAAGAGAAATCGTTGCATAGATTTTCTCCCCTGGTTTTGGGACTCTTAAAAAGGAGACATAGGTCCCCAGGGTCCTTAATAGAAATCCAGCTTGGTCTGCACGGTTTTACAGCCTTTGTCCGAGTAAATCTTCTCGTCCTTGGGGAAAAAGGTCATCTCGTTAGCCACCTGGTTGATGATCTCTTCGTTGATCGGGTTGCTGCGGGATTTCATCTCTGCCCGGATGCACATCTTGACGTGCTTGTACTCCAGGGGAAGGAACGGAACAAAGTAATCGATGAGGTTTCGGTCGATCAGGCTGCTGTGCCACAGGCCGCCTGGGGAAGAGACGAGGCGTGAGAAAAGGGGGAAGCCCTGGAAGGGAAGCGGAGGGGGTCCCTGGGAAAGGGGGCCCACGTCCGGTTTTCGTGATGAGCGCTAAAGATCTCCTGCTACGCCTGCCAAGGTAGGTACTCATAGCGGGGCCTTATGGGTGGTGGCTCCCTCTTCTTCCTGCAGTGTTCGCCCTAACTAGATTTGAGAGATGCCTGCGGTATATTCTCTCCAAACAGGTCCTTGTTGAAAACTTCTGTCTTTAGTCTTCCCTCTCAAGCATGGGTGATGGATAAAGTTTTCCTCCTTCCCTCTCCCTTTTGTTTTCCTTCCTTCTTTCCTTCCTTCCTCTTCTTTCCTTTCTCTCCCTTCCTCCCTTCTCCTTCCTTCCTTCTTTCTCTCCCTTCTTTTCCTCCCTCCTTCCCTTCCCAAAGCATATTATCTGAACCTCCCCTTCCCTTCCCTTCCCTTATCCTCATCACTGTCTATCTTCCCATCTTCCTCCAATTTCAAGACACAATCTTTCAGACAGCCTGGGAACTGATAACATGCAGATGCTGAGTTGTCAAAGACACCCAGAACATCTTTTTTGCATGGGATTTGGGAGGGGAAAATCCAACGCAGACCCAAGACCACTACTCACTGTTCCTGTTGTTGAAAACCCCCAGGGACAAGACCACTTCCAGATCTTTCAGCCCGATCTCTTCCCTCTCTCGGCCGCTCCTCCAAAAATCTAGCGCGACTTTCGTGATCAAGTCACCGCCCGCGTTACTGTTGGGAAGCAGAGGTTGAAAAGAACCAGCATTACAAACCCAGCCCTTTCCCACACCCAATATGACCCATGGGTCGCTTAAGGCACAGGTCGGCAACTTACGGCCTCAGCGCCAAAGCTGCCTGTTCCATTGGATTGAATTTGAAATTCCATTGAATTTCAGTGTCTATTTTTCAGAAGTCTGCAGCAAGAATTCTTGCAGCTGAAGATGCAAAACTCATCTCTAAACCCTCTGGGGGGAAATAATGCCCCAAGTGATGCGTTCCCACCCCTGGTGAATTCCTGCCTGCACCTTAGGGAGGGTGATCACTGCCTCTCAAAAGGGCAGAGATCCTTGCTTAAGCCTTCTCACAACCCCATAAATATTGGGCTGAGTTGTGGCTGTGAGTTGAGGATTAGCTGTAGTCTTAGAGCAGCTGTATCTTAGGTTAGACAGAAGGAAAGCAGCGGAGAGCATTTCATTCCGATCATAATAAACTCCGGTTAACTTATTCAGACCCCAGATCTGCCAGCACCTGAGGAAAATGAAGATGGCTCTCCGATACGACACGCCGTCAATCTGCTCGTAGTAATCCAGGAAGGGTTTGATGGCGTCAATCAACCCCGGGTGCAACTTGTCCATTTCGTCAAAGATGAAGAGGGACTTTGCGCAGCTGCTCACGTTGCCTCGGATCCATTTCTGCAGCTGGTCCTGGAACCCAGGAGGGCAGAGGTTAACAGCTGTGCAAAGATTCACCTCCCCGTTTAGACCGGAAGGCCATCGGATCAGACCTCCAGTGTCACTTAATGACTGTCTCACTTAGCAACAGGAACTTTGGCCTCAATTGTGGTGTTCGCTCCAGGACTCCCTAGAAACCCAGAGCAGAATCCTTCCCCTTAAATACCCAGAACTTTTAAAGTTGTGCTTTGTGTTCTTCTCAGCTTCTTCCTTCCAACTGCTTCATCTTTTCTAGAAGTCACAAGGTTATTATTTATTTATTTTTTTACAAAAGGGGATCTCAGTGCCTTGTGGAACCAGCTAAGCTAGTTTCTTTCTTTTCTCAGTTCTTTCCTGGAAAGGGCACCAGAGGACAAATAAACAGCATTTCCTGGAGGGGACAGCAGCCACTGGTTCCCAGCTCCTTTCCTTCCACGATCATTGGGGAGTGGGTTAGAGGGAGTCCCACCTTAGCCACGATTCTCAGACTTATTCTCTCAGCCTCCCTTGGCCCAACAGCAGCCCAGAAGGGGCTGTAATTCTGACAAAGACTCTGCAAAGAGAGCCGCTTGCACCCGACTCAGCCTTTGCTCTCACCTTGTAGAGGGGGACCAGGTGCTCGTGCGGGAAATGCAGCGTGGAAAGAAAGAGGTGCACAAATTTGCTCTTGAGCCCGGCTGGGTAGAGGTTCTCGGCGATGATCTGGCTGACAAAGTTTTTGCCCGTCCCGGCCCAGCCGTGCAGCGAGAGGACCAGCGGCTTCTTCGGGTTGGGGTTGTTGATGAAGCCGGTCAGCGCCTTCAGGATGACCCCTTGGGCCAGGTGCTGGCCGAAGAGCCTCTCGTCCAGGGCCTGCTGCAGGGCTGTGGAGGGAAGGGATGAGGAAGGGAATGGGAAAATGAAGAGGAGGGAGGGAGAGAGAGAGAGAGAGAAAAAAAAGAGAGAAAGAGGGATCTTTTGATATCCTCCTGGGATGGAGTCCTAGACACTTAAGACTTTAAACGGGTGCAGAGACGGGCTGGGGAAGATGGGAACTGTGTTCCCAGGTTTCCAGAGGCAGCTTGCAGACAAGATCAGCTGGGGATGATAGGAGATGGTGTCCTCTACCCTGAAAGCAGGTGCAGAGGCAGGTTGGGGAGTATGGGAGATGTATTCCCAAAATGTCTCCCGGGGGTGGGGGGGAAGGACAGCAGCCGGCCGGGCTCCGGGCTCCCCCCCTCCCGTCCCAAATACCTGCGGGGTCGGGTCGGTGGTCGTCGGGAGGGCAGCACTCCACGAAGGCGCAGTAGAAGCGGGGCGAGGAGAGGTAGCCGGTCAGCATGGAGGCCGCCCCGATGGCCAGGCTGACGCTGACCGGCTCCAGCGCCGCCGACCGCAGCGCGCCCAGCAGCAGCAACGGCAGCAGCCCCGCCGGCCGCAGCATGACTGCCTCTCCGGCGCCCGCGACTACAACTCCCGGCAGGCCCCGCGGCGGCACTTCCGCCCGGCTCTGCGCGCGGCAGCCGCCATCTTAGTGGAGGGCGCCGCGACCCTCCGGGGGTTGACAGCCCCGCGGGGCAAATCAAAGACCCTGCAGCGTGGCTCTCCGGGTTGGGGGGGGGTCTCCCTATCGTGGCTTGTTCTATGCCACGATGCCTGGGTAGCTGTATTGCTAAGGGACGGGAAATTGTGTTATTAAAAAGTTAAAAGGTGTATTTTCTTTTGTGGCTGCAATGCCTGCTCTGACCACAGGATGGCACAGTTTCCCGTCCTGTAGCAATAGAACTGAGGCCTACGATTCCTCAATGTTAACGCTAAGGGGCAGAAAAGAGTGCCCTCCTGTGGTCACAGTAGGAAGCGCAACCAGACCGGGAAATAAACCTTTTCAATGGGATTTTAAGGTTATTATTCTGCATCTTCATTATTAGAAGCCCTGTTATTAACATTAATAGAGCAACGGGAGGCCCGGGGGCTGCAGAACAGGCAAAGAAGTAGGAATCCTGCTTCAAAAGACTTAATCCGACATATAAAAGCCAGATAGCTTCAATGGATAGAAGATAATAATCTTAAAATATTATTAAAAGGTTTATTTTCTTTTCTGGCTGCAATACCTGCCCTAGCCACAGGATGGCACAGTTTTCCATCCCCTAGCAATAGTACTGAGGCCATCTATACATCACAGGGCATGCCACGAGTGCCCTCCTGTGGTTATTTTGGACATAGCGGCCTGAGAGGGACTACAAAGACCATCTATACGACAGGGCATAAAAGAGTGCCCTCCTGTGGTTATTTTGAGTATAACAGCCTGAAGGGGACTACAAAGAGCATATATAACAACAGGCATGAAAAGAGTGCCCTCTTCTGGTTATTTTGGGCATAGCGGCAAGAAAGGGACTACAAAGACCATCTATAGCACAGGGCACGCAAAGAGTGCCCTCCTGTGCTTATTTTGGGCATCGCAGCCTGACAGGGACTACAAAGACCATCTATAGGAAAGGGCATGAAAAAGGTGCCCTCCTGTGGTTATTTTGGGTACAACAGACTGAAGGGGACTACAAAGAACATATATAACACAGGGCATAAAAAGAGTGCCCTCCTGTGGTTATTTTGGGCATAGTGGCCTGAAAGGGACTACAAAGACCATATATAACACAGGGCATGCAAAGAGTGTGCTCCAGTGGTTATTTTGGGCATAGCAGCCAGAAGGGGACTACAAAGAGCATATATAACACAGGGCATGAAAAGAGTGCCCTCCTGTGGTTATTTTGGGCATAGCGGCCAGAAAGGGGCTTCTAAGACCATCTATAGCAGTGGTGGCGAACCTATGGCACGGGTGCCAGAGGCGGCACTCAGAGCCCTCTCTGTGGGCACGTGCACCGTCGCCCCAGTCCTAGGCCTTTAGTTGGGTTTTATAAAACGTTTTCGCTTTAGGCCTCCGCCGCCGTGTGCAAAAAAAAAAAAAAGGTTCAATCAGTCAGTCAATTTCGACTTCTCGCAGGAAAAAAAGATCTTGCAAAGTTGGAATTGATTGATTGAACTTATTAGTCCCACCCAGTCTGCCGTTACCACCGCAGCTACACCCAGCCAATGGGCCACACCCACCCGGCACCCAACGATACATAAGTGGGTTTTGGGTTGCAGTTTGGGCACTCGGTCTCTAAAAAGTTTGCCATCACTGATCTATAGCACAGGGCATGCAAAGAGTGCCCTCCTGTGGTTATTTTGGGTACAGCGGCTAGAAAGGGGCTTCTAAGACCATCTATATAGCACAGGGTACGCAAAGAGTGCCCTCCTGTGGTTATTTTGGGCATAGAGGCCTGACAGGGGCTTCTAAAACCATCTATAGGACAGGGCATACAAAGAGTGCCCTCCTGTGGTTATTTTGGGCATAGAGGCCTGACAGGGACTACAAAGACCATCTATAGGACAAGGCATGCAAAGAGTGCCCTCCTGTGGTTATTTTGGGTATAACAGCCTGAAGGGGACTACAAAGACCATATATAACGCATGGCATGCAAAGAGTGCCCTCCTGTAGTTATTTTGGGCATAGCGGTCAGAAAGGGACTTCTAAGACCATCTATAGCACAGGGCATGCAAAGAGTGCCCTCCTGTGGTTATTTTAGGTACAGCGGCTAGAAAGGGGCTTCTAAGACCATCTATATAGCACAGGGTATGCAAAAGTGTCCTCCTGTGGTTCTTTTTTGTTCCTCTGTGGACCTGTCCTTCTGTCGTTTGGAATCCCTTTGGGAACGGGTGGAAACTAATCAAGGAGAGAAGCAACCTAGAACTAAGGAGAAACTTCCTGACAGTGAGAACAATTAACCAGTGGAACAACCTGCCTCCAGAAGCGGTGAATGCTCCAACACTGGAAGTTTTTAAGAAGAGACTGGACAGCCATTTGTCCGAAATGGTATAGGGTTTCCTGCCTGAGCAGGGGGTTGGACTAGNCCTCCTCCTCCTCCTCCTCCTCCTCCTCCTCTCTCTGGCACAGACCCAGCAGAGATTCTGCTGACCCCTTACTGCAGGGGTCTTCCCCCCTGGCCCTTGCATGACTGTGGACTTCAACTCCCAGAATTCCTCAGCCAGGATGCTTTAAGACAGAGGTCTTCCAACGTGGCCCTTTGATGACTTGTGGACTTCAACTCCCAGAATTCCTCAGCCAGGCATGCTGGCTGAGGAATTCTGGGAGTTGAAGCCCACAAGTCATCAAAGAACCACGTTGGAAGACCCCTGCCTTACTGGAAGGAAAGCCACCGCCCACCCCATTTTGGATTTTGCCTGGAGAGGCTTGTGCTGATCAGGGGCAGTGGTGTTTTTTTTTTTAAGGTTTTAAATTTAAATTGCCTCCAGAAATTGTGGGGAGGCTTTTATGAAGAAACTGGATAGGCATTTATCAGACATACAGTACAGAACTCTCTTTGTGAGGGCAGTGGGTTAGACTAGATGACCTCAAGGTCCCTTCCATCTCAGTTACTGTTGCAAGCCGGCAATTCTGTAAACTCTACCCCCATCTCCCTCTGCGTGCCTGGTTGGAGACTCTTAAGATAGTGGCCAGCAAGTGTTGTTGTTTTTTTTAAGGTTTTAAATTTAAATTGCCTCCAGAAGTTGTGGGTGTTGAGAGGGACAATGAGAGGGAAGAAAGGAAGGAAGGATCAAGAAAAAGAACAGGGAAGGTGGGAGGAAATATCAAAGGATGGATGGATGGATGGATGGATGGAAGGAAGGAAGGAAGGAAGGAAGGAAGGAAGGAAGGAAGGCAGGCAGGCAGGCAGGCAGGCAGGCAGGCAGGAAGGAAGGAAGGAAGGAAGGATGGGAGGGAGAGAGGAAGGGAAGGCGCCCCCCCGTCCCACCCCCCTCCACCAGAGACCCATGGATCCCCCCCCACATCCCCGCCCGCACCCCTCACAGGCACCCCACAAACTGAGTGATGAGCTGGTCACGCCCCCCCCCATTGACTTCACTTGTGAAAAAGTTGCAAAAGGTGATCACGTGACCCTGGGACAGTGACCGTCATAAGTATAAATCAGTTGCCAAGCATCCGAATGTAAATTACAGGACCCTGGGGATGCTGCAACGGTCGTTAAGTGTGAAACATGGTCATAAGTCCCTTTTTCCAGTGCCATTGTAACTTCGAACAGTCCCTAAGCAAATTGTTGTAAGTCGAGGACTGCCTGTACCTTATCATTTTTTTTCCTTTTTTTTTTTTTTTTTTTTTTTGGTCATCAAGTTTTTGACACCTTGCTAGGCGACTGGTGGGACTCGGATATTGCCTTACCCTCAAAGTGGTACAATGGGTGAAAAGGTTGACAGGCCCTGGACTAGCTGACAGAATGCACCCAAAATTCAGGACCCAGGTCTCCATGGAATTGAAAAATGGCAAAAATTAATAGGGCAGCCTTCATCAACCCTCAAAATTCTCATTCTGCAATCTTTAACTGGGCAAAACTTCCTAGGACAACAATTTTCCATCTGATGTATCTCAGATAGGATTTCTAAGACAATGCACCCAAAATTTAGGACCCAGGACTACATGGAATTGAAAATCAGCAAATTTAATAAAACAACTTTCTTCAGCCCATAAAACTCTCAATCTGTAACCTTTTCAAGGATAGTGTTTTCAAGGCTGTCCCCCCACTCTGATCCCACTGGCAAACTGGGAATTTTGGAAAACAAATTTATCCTCATCCACAAAACATTGAGCAAAAGTGTTCATTACATTGGACCACTGATTATGGTAGCTGAGGGGCCCTTGTTGACTGATTGGTCGATCGGTTATATGCTCTCTACTTAAAACTAAAATGTTCAAGCAACCTTTATGCACTTGATGTGTCCCAGGATTCTTGAATTTTAGCCCCCATGTTGCTCAACCAATTAAGGTAGGGTTGGGGATAGCTGAAAGTCTATATAAAGAGACCCCTATGCACTGAATTGTCGTCCTCTGAAGCCATCCTACCTTTCCTTATTTCGTGACAGGTCACTGCCAACGAATGATTGTGTCTCATGAAACCAGGAAGTTCTTCGGCCTTTTTGTCAAGGTTCCAATAGTGACCTTTCAGCACCGTGGACAGCTGCCCTTCCTCTCTCACAATGCTCAAGTGGAGCTACAAGGACATAAAAATTTAACAAACAAACAAGCAAACTTTGGCAACTCTTAAGATGTGTGGACTTCAGGTCCCAGAATTCGGGCCTCCCAGTCAAAGAAGAGTATGTTCTACCTATGGGACCCTCTTGTAGCCCCTGAGATGGACAGATTCACACAGTGCATTAAGGCTAAGCCATGAAAGTGATTCCTCTTGTTTGGCCTTGGTGGGTGGTTAACAATGAAAGTTTTGTTCTCAGTTGTGGTTGCGAGTCAAGGACCACTTTATTTGTGGGTGAATGTGGACTTAGGGATAGTATTCTCAAACTTAATATCTGCTTTCTTTAAACTATAGCTTAAAAATAGTCAACATTATAGGCAGTCCTTGTCTTACTGCCACAATGGAGGCCAACATTTCCGTTGCTAAGCGAGTCAGTTGTTTGGTGTGTTTTGCTCCATTTTACGACCACAACAGTTAAGAGAATTACTGCAGTTCTTAAAATAGTAACACAGTTGTTAAGTGGATTCCCCCTTGACTTTGCTTGTCCGACAGTCACAAAAGTAGATTGCATGACCTCGGGACGCTGCAACCGTCATAAGTATGAGTCAGTTGCCAGTCTTGGCAATTTAGATATCCGTAGTTGCAACCATCGTAAGTGTGAAACACCTTTTTTCAGTGCCATGGTAATTTCGAATGGTCACTAAAAGAACTCTTGTAAGTTGAGGACTGCATGTAGTGAATAACACTGGCCAGCTTTGGGAAAGGTGTGTACGTGAGACAGAGGAAGAAAAATATAGACCTGATTTGAATGGGATTGGCCAGATGGGGGGTGACCTTTCGGGGCACAGGGAAAAATGATCTGACAGCTTTTTGAAAAAAGATCTGGTCTTCCCAGCCCAGATGCAAATCAATTATTTAGCCCTGTCAGGCCATGCAAAAGTGTATCGCCGGTGTGCAAATGAGCCGGGCTCAACTTGCCGGTGTGCTAAAAGGAAGGGGAACACCCTAAAAGGGAGGCAGGTAAGAGAGGATCTGAGTGTTCTTGTCAATTCAGGGGTGCAAAACTGCCCCTCTCAGATTTCTCAGGGAGGAATCGCTGGAAGATGAAATCTAGCAGCTTCATCTGACACCGTCTTAGCAAAGGCTGCTTGACCCCTTTGGGCAAAAGTCCAGGCAGAAGATGGGCTAAGCTTTGCAGCTGATGGGGGTGGCCTAGCCACGTCCATTCACACAACCACTTGGGGTGCGGTCGATTTCAAGCGTGACATGCTGTGTGAAATCCAGTGATGGTCTTAGCATCTTAAATCACAACAGGGTTTATAGGGAGTCCTCAACCCAGGACTGCAGTTGGGTGGGACAAAAAAAAACGCAACCCTGGTTTTTTTCTTTCTTCCGGTGGCATTGTAAATTCAAATGGTCGCTGAATGGATGGTTGCAAGCCAAGGATTTCCTGCCTTAGTTCGAGCCATCGGGTTTCAGAGAGAGAGAGTGAGTGAGTGAGTGAGTGAGTGAGAGAGAGAGAGAGAGAGAGAGAGAGAGAGAGAGAGAGAGAGAGAGAGAGAGAGAGAGAGAGAGACCCCCTTGCCACTCTGCCCGCTTAACCCATGCGGCTCATTCTCTCTTCCTTGCCTTGCTCTGATACAACAGATCCATCATGTCTCTGACTGGATCCCAGACCAAGAGGGGACTCCCTCTTGGGTGAAGTAAGAGCCGAGAAGAAGACAGCCAGGACCACCAAGGCGCTTCAAATCTGCCTGGACGATGGGCTTCAACGCTTAGACTTGGACCAACTGACCCTCTTGAGTGCATCGGTGAGTCCATTATTGTAAGCCGGTTCTTACCTTCCTGGATCAAGCCCCCTAGGATGGGAGGGGCTGTCTGCTCTCCCCTGGTGGAAATCTGGGATGTGACCAGCAAGCCAACATCCTCCAATTCCTTGGAGCTCTCTACTTTCTCTGAGGGAAAAGCTAGCTGGGTGTCTCCTTCTTCCCACGGATCTTCTGCTTCTTCAGGGTCTGATGGTGGCCTCTGCCAAGAAGAGGGGCTGGTGGCTTCATCAACACAACAGACTGGCTTCACACCCACACTGACTAAGACTTCTGGATTCACTTAGAGGCGGATCACAACGGCATGACGCATCAACCTGGTTGCCCTCTGAATACCTCAACTCAATACTTCAACTCCCAGAATTCCTTAGACCAGCGTTTCTCAACCTTAGAAACTTTAGGGCAGGGAGACCTACTTGGCTGGGGAATTCTGGGAGTTGAAATCCACGTGTCTTAAAGTTGCCAAGGTTGAAAAACACTGCCTTGGACCAGGATTGCGAGGACATATTTTCAGTGTTATGTAATGGTGTAGGTGATGGTAGGTGGGGAGGGTTCTATCCCCTAAATTAAAATACTATAGTTTTTTTTTTCTTTATTTCTGGTGGTAAGAAATGCAGCATTAATGCAGTGTATAATGATTTTGTTCTTACCACCAGGGGGCAGCATGATCAAGTGTTTAAAAAAAAAACCTTACTTTTCTGCTCCCCTTGGTAATGACTTAATCCTAATTGATTTATTAATTAAAACTAATTATTGTTAAGTCGTGCCTTGATGTCACCAAACAGCCCAGATCCCAGAAAATGGGTCCATTCAGGAAAGAGCTGTAACTTTCAACAGTCGCTAAATGCATGGGTGGAAGTCCACTGGAGTTCCTTTAAGAAGATGCGTTCTGTAAGAACTACGTGTATAAAAGGATCTCACTTTGAAATGGACAATGTGCTTGCTTTGGAATTGGTTCTCGAGCATCAATTATTCTGTACAGAATAAAGATCAGAATAACAGAGTTGGAAGGGACCTTGGAGGTCTTCTAGTCCAACCCCTATCTCAATCAAAGAGTTGTCCAATCTCTTCTTTAAAACCTTCAGTGCTGGAGCACCCAAAAGCAAGCTGCTCCACTGACTAATTGTTCTCACGGTCAGGAAATTCCTCCTTAATTCTAGCTTGGCTCTCTCTTTGACAAGCTTCCGTCCGTTACTTCTTGTCCTACTTTCTGAGGCTTTGGAGAATTGGTTGACCCCCTCTTCTCTGTGGCAACCTCTCAAGTCCTGGAAGACTGCTTTCAAGTCACCCCCAGTCTTGATCTCTTTATTAGACTAGACTAGTCCCACAATCGTTCGTCGTATGGTTTAGCCTCCAGATCTCTTCCATCTTGGTTGCTCTTCTCCTTGCAAAGATCTCTACATCTGAGGTAGCTCAGATGTTACCCTCCCTGGTCAGACTCTTCGTCTCAAATTGGGTGAAAGCTAAGACCCTTCCCAGGCAAAGTTCCCCAGCTTGGCCCCCTGTGCCTGAGAGTTGGTAAACAGCAAGGGGACTGACCTCAGCCCTGCTCTCTTCTCTCCCCTGTGGAAGAGCTCCTGTTTACAATAGCAGGAGTGGAACCAGAGCAGCTGGTGGGAAGGGAAGGGAGAAGCAAGCTGGACGGAGTCTCGGTGTCCAGGGGTCCAGCTCGGAGGGATCATCTCTCCAGCTTCCCCTTCCATTAGGCCTCTTTCCAGCTGCCATTGTGTTTGGAGACACAACGAAGGACTTGTTAATCTTCTTAAGAAGGTTTTGCATAAGCAAATCCAGTGGGTTAACCGCTGGGAAAGGGGGCCAGCTGTGCGCGCCAAACAACAACAAAGTAGTCCCCATGAATTCCTCAGAATTAAGGAGGTTTCCTGAGCCTCTCCAGAAGTCGTGGGTGCTCCGTCACTGCAGGTTTTTAAGAAGAGATTGGACAGCCATTTGTCTGGAATGGTATAAAGTCTCCTGTCTCAGCAGAGGGCTGGACTAGAAGGCCTCCAAGGTCCCTTCAAACTCTGTTATTCTGTACGCTCTCCCAGCCTTGGAAAAAAAGAACCATCAGCCCACTTTCATGTTGCCAAGAAAACTGGAAGGACCTGTCCATGAAGTCACCAGGATTCAGGATTGAATCAATGGACCACGAGAAGAACGGAATGTGAGGGTTGAATCAATGGATCATGAGAAGAACAGGAAGTGGTGAGAGGTTTTTTGGCATCAGCATAGTTCTTGGCAAACCATGGCTTAGGGCAATGCTGTGGTGGAATGTAGTCTGGATTCCCAGGAGAGAAGGGAAGCATTCCAGACTACCAAGAAACAGCAAAGTTTAGATAGTTTGTGTGGGAGAAAGAGGGTGAAGATGATACCTTCTTAAGAGTACCCAGAGTACTCTGAGTCCGAAAGGAGAAGGGCGGGATATAAATACAATTAATAATAAAATAATAATAATAATATCTTCAATTATGCAAGTAGTTGATTTAGTTTGACAAAGTAGATGAAGAACAATAAAGGAAACTTCTCAGAAAGTAAGTTCAGGTGTCTTTCTTGATTCAAGCTGAAGGGTCCTTTTGACCCAGAAGTGTTTTTTTCCTGCTGGGCTCATAGGGGGCTGAGAACAGGAATTGTCAGTGGGGTGAGTGGTTTTAATGGAAACAAGGCCTCATTGTACAGATTTTTCCACTCTTAACTCACAAATATGGTCTAGGCCAGGGGTAGTCAACCTTGGCTCTTTTATGACTCATGGACTTCAATTCCCAGAATTCCTGAGCCAGCTTGCTCAGGAATTCTGGGAATTGAAGTCCACGAGTCATAAAAGAGCCAAGGTTGACTACCCCTGGTCTAGACCACGGGTGTCAAACTCACCACGTCATGTGACATGTCATGACATATCTACAGGCCCGCAGGCCGGTAGTTTGACACCCCTGGTCTAGACCCAAGGCGTCCAACCTTGGCCCTCTTAAGACTTGTGGCCTTCAACACCCAGGTTGGCTAGGGAATTCTGGGAGTTGAAGTCCACACGTCTTAAAGTGGCCAAGTTTGAAGACTCCTGGGCTAAGCAAATGAGGACCCCCCCCCCAACATTGAACAAGATGGAAATGGGTGGCCTTTAGCTGAGCCTCCCAAAACAAGAGACAGCGAAGATCCCTTAAAGTGACAAGTAAAGTTGTGTCCTTGTGTGGGCTTCCCAACAACCATGCCAACTGCTGAATTGCCATTTTCTGATGCTGCTTTTATGAAAAGAGCGTGAAGACAAGTCTGGGCAAGAAAGAAAAGTCCGACTGGCAGAAACTAGGGATGGCATCACACATTTTTTTCTGATCACCCTTCTATATTTCAACACATTGCTTCCCATAATCCAGCAAGGGATTTGCCAAGGATCGTCTGCAGAAATGAGGCGACTTTGGACTGTTTCCTTGTCAAATCTCAGGATGAAATTTCCCCCTTTCCTATCAGTCCATAAAAGGGAATTATGGCCTGGGCAATCCATCTCCCTATACTGCCCCCCCCAAAACCCCAAACCCCTATAAAATCCACATAAACAATGAAGGTTTGGTCAGACAAGCTCAACAGGCAGCCACAGTAGCTTGCATTGACCTGGTTTGGCATGTTGTGTGAAGGGGACGGGGCTCAAAAAAACTCAATGTGAAGCCGGGAATCTGCCTGTCCTTTACTGGGGAGAAGATTAAAGTGGAGCTTCTTATTGCTGCTCCCTTGTAAGCCCCCTAATTCGGTGGAAAGGAAGCTTGTTCCCTCCATCTCAAAATTGTGGAACTCTACAAGTGGATTACCAACCTTGGCGCTAATTGGTTGTCTGAATGCAGCCACTCTGCTATGAAAACTCACGGGGGGACAGCTTAGGCAAAACTGCAGGGGATACCGACGTGGCACAGTGGACTGATGAGGTTATCTAGTTTGGAATGAAACATCTGCACAAAACCACAATAAACCCCATTGATGGTTTGGCTGCCAGTTCCCACCCCCCACCCCCCACCGCCAGGGCCAGGTCAGCCAAACAAAGCCCTCTGGGGGCTTAGGGTGCTAATAAAACCCCAATTTTAATCAACCAGAATAGAACTGGAAGGGCCCTTGGAAAAGAAGCTGAACCCCTGGGAAGCTTACCTGGTTTAAGCCTTCCAGGAACCTGAGTTGGCTTGATGAGGTTGTAAGTGGCGGCAGTCTGTGGATCTGCAAAGGAGGGCTGATCATCACCCACAGCAGGTCCACCCCCTTCTTAATTGCCAGCTCATATAGTCCCTGCCAGAAGTCTGAAAGCAGCAGCTTCCACTCCGGCGGGCCAAAATGATGGAGAATGAGATCTTCGCCTCTTTCCTCTTTTTCGCCACGCTGTTGATCCTGAAGATGTACGCCACGGCTATTCTCACGGGGCAGGTCAGGCTTCGGAAGAAGGTAAGCCACAGCTGGCGGGGTGGGGAGCGAAAGGAAGTTTTTCTTCCTTTGCACATTCTTTGAAAGGGGCTCCTCCAGGCTGCAGCATCTCCCGTCTGCCTCTTTCCCGTTTTCCTGCCTGTCTGCTTTTTTTTTTTTTCTTTGCAGCTTGAGGGGTGTTGTCTTTTGGGGAGATACAACCACGTTCGAGAGGTCTGCAAAGCCCAATTTCTCCCCAGCAGAGTTTTTCAGAAGACGCTGGGGTCTCCCCTCCTAAGAGGGGAAGACGGCAACATAGTGCAAGTTGCATGTTTTTTCTGGAACTGGCCGTGAAAGTAATGTGTGAGGCTTTTAAAATGTGGGTTGTTGTTTTTTTTTAAAGGAAAATACTGTTTTAGGATTCAGTCCGGGTTGGTCACCAGGAACAAGAGGTGTTTTTGCTTGTGCAGGAGCCAATCCTTCTGTGTGTGCTTTGGGCTGTTCTCTGTGGTATTTATATGGTCGCTGTGGGGTGTAGCTTTTTAGATGTAGATTGGGGTGTCGATGCTGGCTATGAAGTGGTGGTGGTATTTATATGGTGGCTATTAAGCTATTAAGCCACCATATAAATAGCTAGCACACAGAAGGGCCCAAAGCCCTTGGAGAATAAGGATGGGTACAGCAGGAGCCCCAGCGTTTGGGAGAATAAACCTCTGATCCAGGTGGGATTCTGCAAGATGATCCTGGGACGTGGATATTCCCTTTCATTCGTGAATATGGTTTTAGCACGCTGCTCTGTGCAATGAGTAATGTGCGATTAAAGGAAAAACGATTAGATGCCTGGGAAAAATTAGAATCCAGAGCCGCCTTATTTCTAACAATACCAGCACATAAAAGAAATATAATAGTCTTTTTAAAAAAACACTGGGGATTAAATAGAAGGCCAGGTGCATAACAATCACGGCACAGCCAACAAAGACTGTGCCATTTTTAGAACCTGCTCATGCTTGGATTTCTGCATGGAGGAATCAGTATCCTCCTGCTTAAATGGGGAATTTGGCATTTGACACGGAAATATCTACATTCAGCCCTGGGGATCACCAGGTCATTAAACCTTGATTGCTCTGGCCCATGTAGGGCCACTTGGGTGAGATGGGTGCCTTACAGATGTGATAAGTAAATTAACCTAGAAGCTAATCCCCAATTTCTTAGGTAGATATTTCAGTTCTATGGGAACTGGGTTGACATAACAGAGTTGGAAGGGACCTTGGAGGTCTTCTAGTCTTACCCCTTCCTCAAGCAGGAGATCTTATACCATCCTTGTCAGATGGTTGTCCAGTCTCTTCTTGAAAGCCTCCAGTGATGGAGCACCCACAACTTCTGGAGGAAAGTCCTTCCACTGGTTTATTCTTCTCACTGTCGGGAAATTTCTCCTTAGTTCTGGGTTGCTTCTCTCCATGGTTAGTTTCCATCTGTTGCCTTTTGCCCTGCCCTCTGGTGCTTTGGAGGATAGGTTGACCCCCTCTTCTTTGTGGCAGCCCCTCAGATGTTGAACCACTGCCATCATGTCAGCCTCTGTCCCCAAAAAACCCATCACAGCAGCTAGGTTGTGTTAAATGCATAGAGTGAACAGTCTAGCAACCTTAACAGGGGTGGACTCCAATTCCCAGAATTCCCCAGAATGTAACAGTGTTGACTCTTGAGCAACACTGATGTCACCCCAGCTCTAATATTAAATTTAAACCTGACCACCAAGAGTTCCCTAGCATGGTTGGCACCAAAATATAAACTACATCATTGGTGATGTAATGGGAATTTTTATTGGGGGATTCCATGACATTTCAAAAAATTTTGGGGGGGGGGATTTTTAAAGTGTTGAAACGTGGGATATTCAAATCGTTCTCTTGGAAAAGTTTGAAGGGTCTGGCTGACGTCAATACTTTTGCAATCCTGCTTTGTTTATTTAATAAGAAGCCGTTGCTTTTAAGCGGGAGAAAGTTGCCCAGAAGGAGCCATGGGGGCTGTGGAGGGATGGGTGGGTGGGAAGGTAAAGTGGGTCTGCAACCGAGAACCTTTCATAGCAAGAGGAACGAGCAGCCGAAAATAAACGCCCAGCCTGTGTTTTCAGGATTCGTAATCCATGAAGGGTTCAAAGCAGGCAGGAGGGACTGTTTATCTTTGCAAGCAAAGTTATGGCTTCTCCACTTCAGCTCTCTTGTAAAAAAAAAAAAAAAAATCCGCTCACGCCAGAGAGCTTTCTGAGCAGGGGGTGGGAGCCAAATAATTTTGATTATTATTATGACAGTGTTAGGAGCGAGTGAAGAAGAAAAAAAATGGACCTCCATTTGGGTGGGATGCTGTAAGGCAGGGGTAGGCAACCTTGGCTCTTTTATGACTCCTGGACTTCAGCTCCCAGAATTCCTGAGCCAGCATGGCTGGCTCAGGAATTCTGGGAGCTGAAGTCCACGAGTCATAAAAGAGCCAAGGTTGCCTACCCCTGGTTATAAGGTCTCCTGCCTCGGGCAGGGGAAGGGACTAGATCTCCAGAGTCCCTTCCAAGTCCTATGATTCTGTGCTCTAATCTAATTCTTGTAATTTTAACTGCTTCTGTATAATTGTTTTTATACTTCTATATTTGATTGCCTTGAAAAGAGCCTGTTCTGGAGAGTGAGATGGGCAACATACGAACTTAAATCAATAAATGGGCCTCACCTTAGCTGACACCCTTCCTTTCTCCCCGGGGGGGGGGGGAGGTCTCTTTCCCAGGAGGTGAAGGAAGCAAGCTGCCCATCTCTTCCCTTCCGCCTCCTCTCCACCGTTGGACCTGGCCCAAAATTCATATCTCAGTTGGTGTGTTTCCTCCAGGCAGAAGAGTCATACTTTTCCCAGATGTTAATGAGGAAGTCTAGGCTTGATAAGACTGTAGCATTTTAACTAGAAGACAGCCATGCAGATCACCTGGCCGTGTCCCGATTCACCACTACCACATGTACAATATGAATGAATGAACTTCTGCTTTGATCTTCATTGTCTTCTCCTTCTGGTCTTTTCCAGGCATTTGCCAATCCTGAGGATGCTCTGAAACACGGTGGCTTGGAGTTCCACAGAGAAGACCCCTATGTACAGAGGTGTCTCAGGTAACTCATTTTGGGGATCAGCTCAGCAAGGTAGACCAGACCAAAAAACAGACACCCTGTAGGCCTACAACTACTTTGATTAGAATAGCTCTAGGGGTAGAACCTTGCAAGCTGAATAGGATCCTTTCCCCCCTCCTCTCCTCCTCTTTCATTTCTCCCAACATGTCTCTACTACACTATGGATCTGTTTTTCCTTGGGGGGAAGGATCCTTCTCCCCTCCCATCCCCCACATTAAATTAACCAAGGCTAACACTGTTGGCCAATTCTGTCAAGCCAGTTTTGACCTTCTAGCAAGTCTTTGCCCTAAGCCAGGCGTAGGGAATCTTGGCTTTTTATGACTTGTGGACTTCAATACCCAGAATTCCTGAGCCAGCCATGCTGACTCAGGAATTCTGGGAGTTCAAGTCTACAAGTCCTAAAAGAACCAAGGTTCCCTACCCCTGCCCTAAGACCATAGGTGGTGGCTTGTCCATCGTGGTTTAAGGCAGGCCTGAGACCCCTCTCCAAGGGCTTTGGGTGTCCTCCAAGATGTTTGGGAAGGTCTCCAGAATCTTCCCTCATTGCTGGAACTCTGTCCCACCTTTTCAAAGGAAAAATTTGCATGCCAGACAAAAAGTTTATCTTAATCGCCTAATAAACTTTGATTTATCTGAAAAGGGAGACCTCTTTAAAAAAAAACAAAAAAAACAGGACAGCTTTGTATTTCAGAGGGACTGTGATTAATATTGGAATCTTCCTCCTGCCGATTAATCAGTCCGATTTCCCACATTTGTTCACTTAGGATGACTTTTTTATTATTATTATTATTCAACCCCGGGGTAGAAAGGCCAGCCCTCCCCCCCTGTAAAAACATCCTGCCTTGTGCAATTTGAAACTTGTAAATCTATCCTTTTCCTGAGCGAGGCTGGCGATGACAAGATTGATGTGAAAAGGAACGTAGACTCAAGTGCCAAATAGTGATGATGGGCGGTGAGTTCCCAAAACATACAACCCAGCTTAATAAAGCCTTTTTTTTTTTCCACCTGGCATTCTTTGCCTGGTTATTTAGGCTTTATTCTATGTTATTTTATAAAAATGTTTAGGAAGTAGGGCCTCACTGTGAAAACTGCCCCTCCCTGTTACGCTCCTTGTTACACCCATGCCATTCCTAGTCTGTTGCAAAATAAAGAATACAGAATAACACAGTTGGGAGGGACCTCGGAGGTCTTCTAGCCCAACCCCTTGCTCAGGAAGGAGACCCTATATCGTTTTGGATAAATGGCTGTCCAATCTCTTCTTGAAAACCTCCAGTGATGGAGCAGCCACAACTTCTGGAGGCAAGTCCTTCCACTGATGGATTGATTGATCTCGCTGTCAGGAAATTCCTCCTTAATCCTAAATTAGATCTTTCTTTGATAAGCTTCCACCCATTGCTTCTTGTCCTGCCTTCAGGTGCTTTGGAAATATATTGACCCCCCTCTTCTCTGTGGCAGCCCCATAAATATTGGAAGATGGCTATCATGTCATCCTTTTCTTCATTTCTTCAACCATTCAATGTGTAATTTAGCCTCCAGTCCCTATATCATCTTTGTTGCTTTTCTCTGTACTCTTTCTAGAGTCTCAACATCTTTTTTACACCGTGGTGGCCAAATCTGGACGCCATATTCCAAGTGTGATCTCCAGTGCAGTATAAAGCGGTACTATCACTTCTTGTGATCTTGATTTTATCCCTCTATCGATGCAGCCCAGAATTGTGTTGGCTTTTTTGACAGCTGAAGACTACGGCTGGCTCCTGTTTAAGGGATTGACCACTAGGACTCCCAGATCCCTCTCACAGTTACTGCTATTGAGCCAGGTACCGCCTATACCAGGGGTAGGCAACCTTGGCTCTTTTATGACTCGTGGACTTCAACTCCCAGAATTCCTGAGCCAGCCATGCTGGCTCAGGAATTCTGGGAGCTGAAGTCCACGAGTCATAAAAGAGCCAAAGTTGCCTACCCCTGGCCCTATACTATATCTGTGCATTTGGTTTTTCTTGCCTAAGTGTAAACTTTAAACATTTTAATCCTCAACTAGGGGATAATCTTGATTTCTCCAGGCAAGAGAAAGGAATTTGAATAGGGGAGGAAGCAACCCTTGTTTATTTAACTTTAAAAAGCGCCTACGTTATTCCTCCTGGTTCCTCTGTTCTTATTTCAGCCAAGAGTCGTTAAAAAAAGGGGAATTTGTTTGTTCCAGCTTAGGAACTCCAAAGAAAGCGATGGGGCTTCGGGGAGATTTACAACATATTGTTTGCTTTGAGTTAAAAAGTTGGCTCTGGCTTGTAAGCAAAAAAAGGGGATAGGATTTTTCAGCTTTGGTAGTTTGCAAAGAACGCAGCCTCCACGTCTGAGAACTGACTGGCACTGGTCCAGGACCTGTGGCATTTATCGGGCCAGCCCATTTTTTTTGCAAAGGGAAAAAATGTTGAGGGAAGACCCAATGGTTAAGAACAAATACCTTTTAAATTTAAGCTTTGTTGCCATTCAGTGAATTGACTATAATTAATGGGATTCCTTCCAGTGTGTTTAATTATGTTATTTTTCTGCAGCCTGGCAGTTCTGGATGGGATGGGATGGGATGGGGAGGGGAGGGGGCAAACCCCGGGAACTCAAACATCTTTCAAAGAATCATAGAATCAAAGGGCTGGAAAGGATCTCGGAGGTCATCTAGTCCAACCCCCGTGATCAAGCAGGAGACCCTATGCCATTCCAGACAAATGGCTGTCCAATCTTTTTTTAAAACTTCTAATGATGGAGCGCTCACAACTTCTGGAGGCAAACTGTTCCGCTGATCAATTGTTCTCGTTGTCAGGAAATTTTGCCTTAATTCTAGGTTGGGTCTCCCTTTAATGATCTTCTGCCCAACTTTGTCGAATTTAGATTTTTGGGGGATATGGGTGGGAACTCCTGTCTCTCCAGAGGCCATCAGGAGGGCTGCCAGTGGTGATGGAGAAGAACACGTGAAGGCTGCTACTTCCTCCCCTGATTCTTCTCAACTTTCAGAGACATCAAGAAAACAAGCAGGAACTAAATGGCCTGACCATCAGAATCTGTTCTAATTTTGCTTGCCTGTGGGTCTCAGGAGCTACCAAATACCTCCAACGTAAAGTCCCATTCTCTCTCTATTTTTTTTAATAGACCTGTTTCCCAGGCGACTTTTAGAAATGTGGATTTCAGCTCCTAGAAGTCCCTGGTCATTGCTAAGAATTCTGGGTGTTGAAGTTCATCCATCTCAAAATGGGCAAGTTTGAGAAAGTTGAAGCAGACTCTTAGACAGTTTAATGGAGTACAAAGGCCTTGGTGAAGCCGTTGGCTTTTCCTCCTTATATATATATTTTTATGTGTTGTGGTTTTCCTTTGTTACCTGTGTAACCCAAGGAGAACTTGTTATAACTCATTCCTTCTTCCCCAGTAGTTTCCTCCCTGCCTTAAGGGCCAAAGAATAATTTACACTCTGAATTTCCTAGCCAAAGAGGGCAGAGTTTCCCCAAAGTATAATACCTAGGCAAAAAAATCCCTTAATTAGGTCATCAGAAGGTTAATCTTCAACAACACCAACACCAATAGCTGAGCCTGAGTTGTGTTTATGCCCTGGGCTGAAATGTGGGCAAAAAGTTGGGTGCCTTGGATCATAACCTTGCCTTCTTTATCCAATCTCTCATTACCAACTTTGGGATTTGGCCAAGGTGTGTACGTACATAAATGAGAGCCATGAGAATTGTATGGAGAGCAATATTGTGGTAGCCACATACTTGTTTTTGCCTCTTCACCAGTGGGGAACAAATCTAGCCATGGGTTCATTCCATGCAAGCTAGAGTTGAGGAGCTTTTTCTGATCTGGAGTCATTCCCTTGTAGTTGAACCTAGAAAGTAGAGGAGCTTCTTTTGACCTAGAGTCAACCTCTTGAAGTTGAACCTAGAGAGATGGGGAACTTTCTTTGACGTAGAGTCAACCTCTTGAAGTTGAGGAGCTTCTTTTGACCTTCAGTCATTCCCCTGAAGATGAGGCTCTTGGCCGACTGTACATTTGCAGAAGTAAACAAAATGAATTTCAGAGGGATTTTTAATTGCAAAGGCTCAACTCAAGTGTTTTGGGATGTTTATCTGGCTGACTATGTGTCCATCTGTCTTGCAATAACACAACGGATTACAGATGTGAGCTTTTGCCTTGGATGCAGTTATCTCTGGCCCATAAGCTGTGGAGAGACTTAGGTAAACCCTTGAAAGCCCAGGCCCAGCTCTGACCACTTGGAAGGATTTGCGTGGCTGATATTGTAGACGGCGGGGATGCAAAGATCCTTTGAATTTTTCTTGGAAGTTGTGAGGGAGGGGACATACTTCCAAAAGATGGGTAATCCTTGACTTACAACCATTTTGTTTAGTGACTGTTTGAAATTAGAGCGGACCCAAAAAGTGGCTTATGACCATTTTCCACATTTACAACTGTTGCAGCATTTTAATCTATAAAATCAGAAAAAAGCCCACTCCCTTGTTCCCTTAGTTGGATAATGAAACGCCTGCAAGAAAACCCCCAAACTCAGGTAGTACAGGGACCCTACACTCCTCCTCCTCCTCCTCCTCCTCCTCCTTAAATCCTCCTCCCTTCTAGCACTGATGCTGTTATCTAGTTGGGTAATGAAACGTCTGCAAGGAAATCACCCAGCTCAGAGAGCACCAAAGACCCCTCATTTCAACCATGAGCTACATTCTCTTTTATCTGTCATTAAGCAAATCGTTAAGTTGGGGATTACCTGTAGAAATCTTGCCGTTTGTGGTTGGGTGTCTTCCATAAATCATGACTGCACAAGCCACGTCTTTGCAGAATGTGTGAACCTGGTTAGAAGTATGGACTGCAGGCTGCAATTCGCCAGTTAGGTGCAAGGCTCCGTTTCGGACTGCGGCTGACTCAGCTTGGATGGGATTTTCCACCAGCTCAAGAAAAAGATGAAATCAAAGTTTTTATTATTATTATTATTATTTTGCAAAACTAGCCAACTGTAACTTGCTGGGAAACGGTTTTCTTGGCGACTGTTTTTGCTTTGAGATTCCTGGCAAAACCTTGTGAATGTAACTGGGGGAGCCAGTTTGACGCTATTCATTGAAATTATCTGGCAGGTTTTCTGTTTTTTTCTGATGATGTGATTAAATGTTATTTAATTTAAATGTTATTTAAATGTTAAGGAGTTTCCAACTTAGTCTCCTAACAGAATTCATTCACTTAATTGTGTCCTGTATTGGAATGTTCACTATGCAGAATCTGTTTGTTACTTCGGCAAAGCTTATCTTTTAAAGAGAGGTTTTGGGTCTCCCTGGTTGACTAAAATAGAGAACAGAATTAATCAGAAATTAGAATTTCTGATCTGAATCTGATTTGAATCCTGAAAGCATCAACCTAACCTCAGATTCCTAACTAGGCTTCTAATTCCAGAATGTTGGTAAAATGGCCAATCCTCATAAGTTTTTGGTATTTTTAGAGGATCTTATATAAGCATGCATCTTGTGTTATATACATTTACAATACTGTAAATGCTTGCATTTACTATATTGTATTAATACAATCCTTATAGTAATCTTGGGAGATTACTAAAGAGATGTCCAACCTAGAACTAAAGAGAAACTTCCTGACAGTGAGAATAATTAATGGAACAGAAGTTGCCTCCAGAAGTTGTGGGTGCTTTATCACTGGAAGCTTTTCAAGAAGAGATTTGGACAGCCCGGAATAGTGTAGGGACTCCTGCTTGAGTAAGGGGGTGGACTAGAAGACCTCCACGGTCCCTATGTTCTATGTTCCATCTCTCTTTTAAAAAGCTGACTTTCTTAGTCAAGAGTAGAACTATTTCTAGCAAATCCTAGTGGTGCACACCCCTGGTATTATTTACTTAGCTAAGATTTCAAAGGATTTCCTTGTTTTTTAATGTCAAGACTTTGAACTGCTTTGGCTTTTGAAACAAAGGAGAAAGAATGTAGAGGTTGAGGTTTAATGGTGCGTGCAAAAGTTCCGGAAGAACTTGAATATTTTCTACAAAGCATGGGAAAAAGGAGACCAAAAAACAAAGAAGTCCAGTTGCCTCTTGAAAAAAACATCCTGAAACAGTTCTAACCTGTCCATCGTCTTCTTGAACCCCATAATGGTAGCCAGGAGTCCACCTGAGGTCCACCCAGTGTTGAGTCTAAAGGACCAAGCTTGATCATGTTCCTCTTCTGTGTCCTTCTGTCACCAGAGTTCATCGGAACGATATGGAAACCATCTACCCGTTTCTGTTCATCGGGACCGTCTATAGTTTCCTGCATCCCAATCCAGTCGTGGCTCGGATCCACTTCTTGGTTTTCTTCCTGGGCCGGATGGTTCACACCGTGGCGTATCTCCTCCAGATGAGACCTCCCATCCGTTCGGTGGCCTACAGCGTGGCCCAGATTCCCTGTTTCTCCATGGCCTTACAGATCCTCATTTCAGTGATCAGACGCCAGTGACTGTCGGTGGCCTTCGTCCCCGTGGCTCGTGGGTCGTGTTAAACGCAGGACATGAAGGACAGCAAGAATCTAAATGGAGGGAATAAATGCTTCACCATATGGCTGTATTTTGCGTAACTAGTTTTGGCTTGGGAGATAAAGACTATAATGGATGGATTTTTGTATCTCCTGGTCTTTGGGTTCTAAGGCATGGATGGTATTTTTGTAAGGTCCAAGTTTGGTTTGGAGAAATTTAAGAAGTGGGCAAACTAGGAACATCCCAACTTGGGTGGGTGTGAATGAAAAGAGATTGTTCCTTCTGCATCAGTTGAAGGATGAAATACTTTCTCATCCAAAGGGCCACCTAACCTCAGCAGAAATCTCTTGAGCTGCCCGTTCCATCTACGAGATGTTCAGGGTCCAGCGTGGGTTGACATATGGATGTGACTCTTAATCTTCACATTGTTTGTAATTGAACAAATAAAACACATTAAAAGAAATTTGTACTCCTGGCATTTTCCATCTCCAAGATGTTCTAAATAGCTTTGCAGTGAGTGGGCAGTGTCTTTAAGCTTTGTGTAAAACTCCTGTTTTTAGATTAATTTTTTTTCCAACCCTCTCAAGGGAGGCCCTTCAGATTGGTTCCCAAAATTCCCCAGTCAGGACAGTCATTCTGAGAGTTGTAGAAGGTCCTTCAGATGCATAAATTTCAAAGTACAGGTTATCAATGTCTCATTAAATGTTAGGGGAACAAAATTATACACGGAAAAGCAGTTAGATGGTGGAACCAATGACCCACAGAGGTGGGCGAATTCAAGCTGGGGCAGGGCAGTTATCTTTCAGAAAACTTGACAGTCCTTCTCTGAGTATCACGTTGTGTGGGAAGTCCTCCATAATCTCTTCCAACTCTGTGAACATGTGTTTACTATGTGTGAAGGTACTGCTAGTAGTTGTAGCTGTTTTTACTAGGCTTCTATATCTTACCAAGGTCACAACAGCTGGCATCACCCTGCCCAAGCATGTCTCGTCTCGAAAACCTAAGCACAGTCAAACCTGTTAGCACTTGAATGGGAGACCACTCAGAGATCACAAGGCTGTAGCCATCCTTGATCACCATTCAGCCCGTCATGAACGATGAGCTGTTTACTGCACAATTGACCTTCAAAAAGTCTTGGTCCTCTTTTTTGTGGCTCATCAGCTTCTTTGCTTGCAGGACCTCCTCGTTGCTCTCCCATCTGAGCCAAAAAACAGGGTTGTGGGTTCCAAAGAGGATGTGCAGAGTTCAGTGCAAATCTAAAGTAAAAGAGAGCAGGAAGTGAAATAAGCCCAGAACCCCTATAACCGTGCTTCTAATTTAATTTTGAGTAAAGTTTCTTACCTGTATGTCGACGGAGATTCTGAGTCATCCAGGTAAAGTTATCTGGAAGTTGAGTCTCGGCTTCTTTTGAAAAAAAGACAAGTCCAGTTGCTGTGACTCTTGGACAGGATTTCTCACCTTTAGTTGCCCCTCCCGAGGGATGTGGATGCTTATCCTTCATCCCCATTAGGGCAAAATCCCTAAAATAAACGCGCACTTAGAAATGATTCTGTTATCGTGTCCACGCTGCAACAGGAGCATTTTTCTTCCCGCAAAATGCTGGCTGTAAAAATTATTCTGAAATGTTCATTATGCATTTGATGATACAGCACTGCCCTCTAGCGTCTAGGGCGGACTATGGCATATTTCATTTTTTTTTTCTTTATTTTAGAAGCCACGGGTGAGTTCCAGAAATGGACAGGTAGAAATTATCCTATATCAGCGGTTCTCAACCTGTGGGTCGGGACCCCATTTGGGGTCGATCGACCATTTCACGGGGGTCGCCAAGCAAGGCTGTCCCCCATTTTTTCCCCCTTTTCCGGCGGGTGCCTTACCTCCCTTGGGCTGGGCCAGCTGGTGGTCGGCCTGCTCCGTCTCTGCCGCTTGCCAGCTACGCCTCGGCTGGCGCAGGGGGCGGAACCACGCATGCGTGGTGCTCCCGGGCAGGGAAAGTCCTTGACTTACGACCAGTTGGGTAGTCCTCGACTTACGACTGGTTTAGTCCTCGACTTACAACCGGTTTAGTCCTCGACTTTCGACCGGTTGGGGTCGCGGCATTAAAAAGGTTGAAAACCACTGTCCTATATGATCACAAAAGAGCCGATTTTGTCTAGTGGTTAAGGCACCTGGCTAGGAAGTGGGAGATGGCGAGTTCTAGTCCCGCCTTAGGTATGAAAGCCAATTGAGTGACTTTGGGCCAATCACCAGGAGACGGCGAGTTCTAGTCCCACCTTAGGCATGTCGGTGACTTTAGGCCAGTCTCCCTCTCAGCCCAACCCACCTCACAGGATGGTTGTGGAGGAAATAGGTGGAGGAAGGCCTGTGGGATATGCTCGCCACCATGAGTTATTTGTAAAAATAATAAAAATCAAAACACCCCAAAGCAATGTCCAGATGTTTGTCAGTTGTGGAATGGGATGAAAAAAGCACCATATAAGACTGAGTTTACACAGATTTTTATTTTTGTAGGGACTGGGTGGGTGAAGGGAACAGCCTAAAATTGTTCAAAGTGTTGAGTCTTCAAGGCTGCAAGGAATTTCTGGAGCAAAAGATTGGGGGGGGTGGGGCTGTTTGAAGCAGGGTCATCTCATCGGTGGCCAATACTCTTTTGATTGGGGGATTCTGGGAAGCTGAAATACAGGTAGTCCTCAAATTATAACCAAATTTGGGACTGGGACTTCTATCCTCAAGTGATGTGGTCATTAAATGAGTCACTGCCAATTCTATGATATTTCTCACCATGGTTGTTAAAGGAATCATGCGGTTGTTAAGTGAATCTGGCATCCCCATTGACTATATTTGTCTGGAAAGGTCACAAAGGGAGGCCACCTGTTCCTGGGGGGCTGTGACTCTCCGAAACCCCTGGCGATTGCCAAGCACCCCGAATTTTGATTACACAATCACGTAGACACCGCAACAGTGTAAGAAGCAGCCACGAGTCATTTTTTTCAGCCCCCACCATAACTTCAAACAGTTGTTAAATTGAGCACTGGGAATTCTGGGGAATGGAAACTGATGAACCGGCCTGCTGGAACGTGATGAGCTTCTCACAAAGAACAGAACAAAATGAAAAATATCCCAAATTTGGGGCAAAATGTTATCCCAACAAAATCCTCCCTAATATGTACCTTTCTTCTCCCCACCCAACCCCCCTCCAGCTGAGGAGAGCTGGAGAAAAGTAAAACAGAGTGAGGATTGTGAGAATGCGAACGGATATTGCAATGGCAATGATTTAATTGCAGCCCCCAGCCCTGGTTTTTCCTGCATCGCCCCCTCCTCAGCTGCCCGTCTTTCACCGCTAAAATTCGGTGTCCTTTTTCCCCCGCAAACCCGCCCTCTGATTTAAGCAGCATCCACAAATGTGCATTTTGCAAACTGTTCTAAAGGAATCACAGTGGCGCAATCAGACTTTTTGCTGGCTTATCTGTGGGCTGAGGGCGATCAGCTGCCGTCCCTGTTCCAAAGAAGCCCTCCTGAGGAATTCAAGGCATAGGGGGAATCAGAGCAAGCGCTTTTTCTGTTTTGAAGCCACTTTTCCTTGACACACGTGCAGAGAGCAGAGACGGACAAAGAAACCTCTACAGGAGAGACGTTTCCCCCCCCCTCCCCAATTTGGAATAAAAACTGCTCCATGCCAAATCTTGGTGGCTCCAAGGTCACCATCCCCAGGAAAGGGCGAGATAATCGGGGTTGAAAAGACCATGAAATAACCAGATTATATTTGGGTTCTTGAAACCAAAATGTTCTTGAAGAGTTAGATCTTTGAGCTTCCAACCCAACCGGGAAAGCTCTCCAAATTCCATGTCTTCATTTCTGGATGGCCTCCTCTTCTGGATCATTTGCTCTTCCTTGAAGAAGTCATGGTCCACCACCATGGTCCACCAGCATGATCTTGAAGAGGCTGGGCAACGCTTCCTCCCCAAGGGAGCTTCAAGAAGTTTCTCAAGTTGGTTGATGCTCTCTCCTGTGGTCTTCAAGAGAAGGAGACGCTGGGGGGCAGGGGAAGAGTCTTGAGCCCTGATGGACCATGAATATCCCCGATGTCTTGAATGGTGGAGATCGCCAAGGTTGCTGTTGGCCATGGAGAAAGGGTGAGCACGTCAGTTCACAGTGGGCACCTGATTCTGGTGGAGGCTGAACTCTTTGGCTTTCAGGCGCAAGCTGGCAATGCTGTTGGCCATGTTGACGCCCGGGGTGGGGGTGCTGGGGGTGCTGGAACTGTATGAAGGCATCGTGTTGCTGGAAGGGGCAGAGGAGATGGGAAGAAGGAGACAGGAACAAAGAAGAAGAAGAAGAAGAAGAGACATTAGACCAGGGGTCTTCAAACTTGGCAACTTTAAGACTTGTGGACTTCAACTCCTGCCTTCTGGTGTTTGGAGAATAGGTGGACCCCCCTCTTCTTTGTGGCAACCCCTGAGATATTGGAACCTTGCTATCATGTCTCCCCTAGTCCTCTTTTCATTAAACTAGACATACCCAATTCTGCAACCGTTCTCCATCTGTTTTAGCCTTCAGTCCCCTAATGGTGTTATTAACGGAGACATAAAAAGTGCAGATTAAAAAAACATATTTTCCAAAAGTTACGTGCAAGCAGCGGCCGCTACATTAAAAAAAAAAAAAAAAAAAAAGAGCTTACACTGCAAAAACGTACATAGAAAACTTTTGCTTGGAGGAAATTAACCTTTTAAAGGGTGACTGTAGGGCTGCAGGGATTCCTTCCAGGGGTCTAGAAAAAATCCACAGGGTAAGACTAGACTAAACAACGGCGTTATTAACAGGGGCATAAAAAGCACAGATCTCCAGCCCTTGTGTTCCAGTGGCACGGGGCAGATTGCCCTCTCTGGAGGCAGAGGAGATCATGTTTTTCCTTTATAGCCGAACAGTCCAATCTAATTTTAGCTCAGGGGGTTCCCCCCTTCTCCTCCTCTGCCTCAGATGAAATGTGTTCCTTGGCCCAGAGAGCAAGAGAGGCTCTATTTTCCTTCCCTTCCTCCGTTTGGTTAGCACTCTGACTTGAAAGCTAACATAACATTGCCATGAGGGCTAACCTGGAGCAGAAGTCACCTGGGGAAACGTGAGAGGCAGGGATGGGGGAGAAGGGAGGAAAGAAGCACGGACCAACCTGTAGGGGGGGGTGGCTGACCACGATAGATAGTCGGGGCTGAGGGTGGTGGGCCGGGGAGCAACAGGCTGCTCAATGGCTGTGTCTTGGGTGTAGGATTTGAGGAGCGATACTGACCGGTTGGCCAACATCGCCCTCTCGTTCCGGCGGAATTTTGCTCTTCGGTTCTGAAACCAGACCTGGAGGGGAAGAAAGACACAGATAGCCACGAAGGAGAATATTTGTGGCTCAGGGTGGAAATGCAGGGTCCTTTGGCTTGTTTTCTTGCAGACATTTCATGACCCAACTAGGTAACATCATCAGGGCTAGAAGGGAGGAGAATTTGCAGAGAGGAGGAGGAGGAGGAGGAGGAGGAGGAGGAGGAGGAGGATAGTGGGGTCCCTGGTCCTCCCTGAGCTTGGATGTTTTCTTGCAGACATTTCATGACCCAACTAGGTAACATCATCAGGGCTAGAACGGAGTGGGGTTTGTAGAGAGGAGGAGGAGGAGGAGGAGGAGGAGGAGGAGGAGGAGGAAGAAGAAATCAGATGTGACTCAATTAACAACAGAAATTCTGGTCCCAACTGTCATAAGTCTGTAGGTGAATCCAGTCGCTCTCACCTGGACTCTGGCTTCACTAAGGCTGACCCTTCGGGCCAGCTCCTCCCGCACGAAAGCGTCCGGATAGTGCGTCCTCTCAAAGACTCGTTCTAGAGCTTGCAGTTGGCTGCTGTTGAAGGTGGTCCGGTTCCTCCGCTGTTTCTTCTTCCGTTTGGAGGAGGAGGAGTGGGCCGGACTCAGGCTTTCCCCTGTGATCAGAAGAGAGAGGAGCTTTTGTAGGAGAAGAGCAAGCTGAGCCGGAAGGGGGAGTTAAATGTGCCATCAGTCTGGAATCATTGCATGGCTGCAAGAGACTTCCAGGCCAGCCCCGCCCCATTGATCGCTCCGTTCATCCTTTTCTAGGGTCAGTTTAGCTTTGACCATTAGTGGACCATACGTAGTGGAAGCTAACCAAGGAGAGAACCAACCTACAACTAAGGAGAAATTAAGGAAAGGTTAATTGTTCCAATCAACAGTGGAACAGCTTGTCTCCAGAGGTTGTGGGTGCTCCCATCACTGGAGGCTTCCATAAAGAGACAGGACAACCATTTGTCTGGAATGGCATACAGGGTCTCCTGCCTGAGCAGGGGGTTGGACTAGAAGACCTCCAAGGTCCCTTCCAACTCTATTCTTCCAACTCTATTCTTCTATGTTTTATGTTCTAACCAGTAAAGTGCCCTACAATCCTTGCCAAAGCAGCTCTGAATATTCAGACTCATTTCCACTTTACTGCGAATCTGCTCTGGGCTCCTGTCTCTGCTCCCCATATTTTTAAATGTCTCCTGACCCCCCCATTCTAGGATCCCAGCAAACCCCACGAATCTCGTAGACTTTTTGGAAAGGGAGAATCCACACAAGAGAAGGCAATCCTGCTGCGCCTTCATTTAAATTCTCCTCTGAAACCCGATCTTGCCAATTTGCCCCAACATCTGGTTTCCATTTGGTCTCTAACAGAGGGGGAGAAAAAAAACACCCTTATTTTGGGATGGTTTTAAAATTTGGAATACTTTTATGACAGCTCTCTGATTTGTACCAGTTACCCTAAATTCCTCTGCTATATGTCAAGCTTGAGCAACTATGATGTGGCAAAAAAAAAAAAGAGAGAAAGAGAAAGAGACGGGAAAAGAAGAAAAAAAATAATATAAAAAAAAAAATCTCGCCCGCTTGGAGAATTCCTTCATAAAAGGACCTTTGAGAATTTTGTCCGGAAACGGCACCAGAGCGATGCAAAAGGATACCAATCAAACATCTCACTTTAAAATAATCTTTGCTTTCAGTGTTTTCTTTCCTGTAGATGCGTGCCTGGATATGAAAATATACTTCACTCCCGCCAACATTTGGAAGAGTTTACAGATACTCGACTTACAACGCTCCCTTTAGTGACTGCTTGTGGTTACAACATCACCGAAAAATGATCCTCGCACTTAATGATGGTCGCAGCATCCAAATGCCAGGGCATGTCTACTACGTTTTAGGCTGGCTCTCTCCCAGATAAGTTTCCATCCCTTGTTTGCCTTCAGATATTTTGGAGATTAGGTTGACTCCCCTCTTCTCTGCGGCATTGCATTAATGAATTAAATGAAATTAAAATTAGTTAATTGAATTAAGCAAAAGGTGGAACGCAAATGTTGAAGATCCTTCCTCTCATCCGTGGCGTAAATGTTGCCTCCTGTCCCATCAAAAATTGCAATTTAGAGGAAATTTTGGAGAAGATCTGGAGACCACTTCAGAAGTTTGAAGATCGTTGGCACGGCCCAGCTGTGGGAAGCGCTGGATGCTTCCCTTTTCAAGGACATAAGAGCCTTTTGCCAAAACTAGAAAATATCAAAGCCCCACGTTCAAAATTTCAACCTTTTTTAGAGTTACAAAATGATAAAAGAGAGAAGTAATTTAGAGACTCCAGAGTCCACCTTGAATTCCTGAAAGTTTACAGTGAAAAAAAAGCTTCTGCACTCTTATAAAGCACAATTGCCACTGAAAATACAGATGTACGTATTCAAATTTCATAATTGTATAAGTTAATTGGACACAAGCCCAGACTTTCAATATAGTGTGAATTACAAGTATGTCAAATTCAATTTACAAAGGAAGTAATTTTGAATTTTGGCTGTATCCCAGGCTCAAAGGTTTTTTTCTTCTTCTCTTCTTTCCATTTCTCTGTCCTTTTTCTCTTCTCTCTGTTCTTCCCTCCTTTTTCCCCCCTTTTCCTTCCTTTTTTTTTTTAAAAAAATATGCAGTTTAACTTGAGTGGACTGAAATAGCCTGAAGGCTATTAGTCGTAAATTCTTCCAAAGAAAAATAAATCCTGTCTCCTTCCTAACTTTCCTTCTTCTTTCAACAAGTCCGAGACCGGTACTACTTTTCTATTGAAATAATAATTATAGCCATGATAGCCTGGGGGATGCAGGGACTCCTAAATCAAATAAATAGATTTTATTAATTAACACAGGTCTTTCCTGGATACCAATTTGTTCTCCGGTCTCAGAGTTAAGAAAAACAAACAAGGCAGGGTTAGATTCTTAATGTGGATTTTATACATTCACAGCCCTGGTCAGAGGGAGGCATCAGGAGTGGTTTGAGTGGGGGGGGGAAAGCAATATATTGATTTCTATATGCTATTAAAACTCTCCTGTTTGTCTATATAATCTTTAACTGGGTGAACCAGTGCATCCTACGGCAACAATTTTTGAAGCAAGGTACCTTAAATGGATTAACTAACAGAATAACAGAGTTTGAAGGGACCTTGGCGGTCTTCTAGTCCAACCTCCTGCACAAGCAGGAGACCCTATCCAATCCAAAGAAATGACTTTCCAGTTTCTTCTTGAAAACCTCCAGTGATGGAGTACTCACAACTTCTGGAGGCAAGTCCAATAATTGTCACTGTCAGGAAATTCCTCCTTAATTCTAGGCTGGATCTCTTTTTATTGATCTTCCACCCGTTGCTTCTTGTAAAGACCTTTTCATTGTGCTGGAAGAATTGAGGCTAGCATTAGTTCTATATTAAATGTGTTGAACTGCTGCAGTTAAAACTGGGTTTTGGGGGATATATGAATTAGTGGGATTTTGTGATGGTTGTGTTTTGATCTGTATCACGGCTTGGTAAAAGTAATATTTGATAATGACCGTGAAAATATAGATGATTTGAATCCTTGCGGATTATCCTCAAATGTTCTGGAAATCAGCATCTTCTGGCTGAGCCTCTATTTGAAAACGCAACATGATTGTGCTCTTATGCAAGTAGCTCAAGGAACAGTAACTCTTTTTGGATAGGATACAGGTGGCCCTCAAGTTATGACCACAACTGAGCCCCAAATTTATGTTGCTAAGTGAAACAATGCATGGAAACTAATCAAGGAGAGAAGCAACATAGAACTAAGGAGAAATTTGCTGACAGTGAGAACAACCAACCAATGGAACAGCTTGCCTTCAGATGTTGATCTCCCAAGAAAGTCAGATTTATTGGAAATTCAATAGTCATGTTTGCTGATTTTTTGACACTTGGTGGCCATGTCCTAAATAATTCTGGAAGTATGTCTAAAATGCAGACGACCCCCCCCCAAACTGATCCAAACAGTGACTTTTCATGGTTTCCAAGGCCACAAAGAGGCACAAGGTGTGTGGACGCAGCTCCCAGATGTTTTACACACCCAGTTAAAATTCTTGCTTGAACCCAGGGGTGATTTTACAGCCCAATTATGGCCCTTCCCTGTTGCTTCTGCAATCCGGAGCAGGAAGCCAAAATCAAAAGTTTGTCTAGCCCCCTAGTTGGGGTGTTGCGTTGTTGCTGCTGCTGCCTTGGCTCCCTTCCCTTCCTGTTAGACTTGGGGTGCCCCAAAAACAAACGGATTTTGCAAACGGCACCGTAAACTACAGGCCAAAGAGAGAGAAAGAGAGAAAGAGAAAGAGGAAGGAAAGAAAAGGATAGAAAAACAGAGAAAGAGAAAGTGAGAAAAAGAGAGGGAGAGAGAAAGAAAGAAAGAAAGAAAGAAAGAAAGAAAGAAAGAAAGAAAGAAAGAAAGAAAGAAAGAAAGAAAGAAAGAAAGAAAGAAAGAAAGAAAGAAAGAAAGAAAGAAGAGAGGCCCGGAACGGTTTTCCAAAGCTTCTCCATCCGCCTTGATTGACGGCTTCCTTCATTTATTATGCCTCTCAGACCTCTTTGGGGAATGAAAATCTCTCTGCTTGCCCCCCCCCTTCACCTACCCTCCCCGGCCCCCTTCCTCCCCAGCCTTTGAAAAGGAGCGTTGACTTTTCCCTCCGAGGGGGTTAGAAAAATGCGAAAGGGCAAAGTTTTAAGCCCCGCCAGGGCAATCAAGGAGGAGGAGTAGGAGGGCTGGAGGCAGGTGACCCGCTTCCTC